>NC_047590.1:12842500-13142500 GCF_011004845.1 Esox lucius
TATCGCCGGCTTTCATGTAGTCTCATTTTAACAGGCTAAATATCACGCTATCCTATAGACTTAATGTTTGATTTTTACTTCAACAGTACATATTAAACTAAGGTCTGTAGGCTTGTATTGAAAAACACAAAATATGCAACTGTTCAGCTCCAACGATTGCAGTGGTCTAATATTGTCTGAATGTTGACGTAACGTTATGTATTTATTTCCGAGTGAGGTAATTGTTGAGAGAGAGGTAAGGCTAGTTCAAGTGGGTAAAACGGGACAGTCAGTAAATCTTGCTGTTCATCAGACAAGAAAAGGCTTTTAGGAAAATAAGAAACGATAAAAGACCTATCAGCACAATTGATGAAAGATTTAATGTTTGCTTCCTTTTAGAGTGGCTTTCCTGAAAGCTTAAATTGAGGGGTGCTGTGAAATGAAAAACGACTCTGTTGATATCTCACAATCAACAAACTTGCATGATGAAATAACCACTTTGATCTAGAGAAGATAGTCAAAGATATTCAGAGACTTTCCAAGAGCGGCAATCGGGAAATTCTTTCTTTGATCAGGGGAAGGATGTTGAAAATCGAAACACCTTTATGAATTCATGAAAGCTACTATTCTAACTTTCTTTCAACCTACAGTACCCTCAGACTCCACTCCCACCAAAACAATCATTAGCACTAATGAGAGTAATTGTCAAAATGTGTTAAACACCGAAGAAAACAGGGACCCAACATCCTATTTCCTAAGGTCGAGTAGTACCTGTGTGTTTGTCTGTCTACGGCACTCATTACACAGGGTATTAAACCTCCGCAGCCCTGTTTTTTTCAGATGCCGCCGTTATTGATTACTCTCAGCAAAAAGCTCCAGAACATCTGCCCAAGTGAAACATTTGGTCGACACACATCTATATTGTGTCTTCCCATCCAAGATGAGCGCGTGGTGGCCATAGGCCATGGCTTGGAAGGGCTCAGCTGTAGCCTTCACTTTCCATTATCTAACCCAGTCATCCATAAGGCACACACGTGTACATCCTTTTTTTAGAAAACAGCAGACGAAGGCTCTGAAACACATGGAACTATAGGTAACAGATTGTGATGGCGTCATGAAGTGTCACCCGTGAGACAGCCAACTTTAGACAGTTTGTTGATCCTCAAACTTTTCCTCTTTAATCGTCGACTCTCTTCCCTTTAACGTCTGATATTTAGTTTTCGGTCCAAACTGAAAACATTTGAAGAAGCATTTATTCACATTTTTAGGGGACAGAGGCAAACGGAGTAGTGTGATTGTCTCCATGGAGAACTAGAGTGTAGTTTGTCCTAGTTTCCACAGGAGAGACAATTTGTGTGACATAAGGAAAGGAAACAAGGATACAAGTAAAGGAAGCCCCGTGGAATATTGAGAACCACCTAGGAGGCAGACTGCGGGTGCCTTGGCTCAATGTGATAGAATGCTAGCACACTGGGCTAATCCAATAGACTCTCATCGGCTGGGGTTGCTGCAGTGCTTCAATCGAATCTGGGGGTTACGAGAATCTGGGGGGGCTGTCACTCTTGTCTCTCTCCCTGTCTTCCTCTCTTTTTGTCAAATTACTCTGAAGACACAAACTTACGAAAACCCGTGGAGTTGGTGTTTGCGGCGAGAATATACAGCGAGAATGTCAAGGCAACACGATACCAGTCCTGCCTGCTAATCAGAGAGAGCACACGTTACAGGGAACTATAAAGATCCCTCATAAAGCCCCACTACTCCATGCAGAGAGAGTCAGAGCAAAGAGAGAAAGAGAATTTGCCAAGTATGTTGAGTGAGGAGGATAGGGAATGGTCGGGGACGGCTGCGGCTGGTTTGGGAGAGAACACTGGCTGGTCCCAGGTTCACTGGCTTTTGAGCGAGGTGGGTGATCTGGTGTATGGCAGAGCTCAAGGGTGCATTTTGACTCAGCCGGCAGTAATACGGCAAGAATACTAAAAAGTCAATGGCGATATTTGTCTGAAGACACTGCCACAGAACAGTGAAATTGGACGAAAACAGAACATAATGGTCTGTTAACAGACAGATGAGATGGCTATTAACTATGAGGACAGTAAGATAAGTGTAGCCCACGAGAGTTGCTCTCCTGCAACGGATGAATTAAAGATGAGAAATTGTCTTAATTGAACGCGTGAAGGGTTATTCACTCAGCCATGCCAGGGGAAAATTAAAAAACAATCTATTCGAGTATTCCACACATGATAAATGTGGCACCGGATTTAGCACTGACAGTCTGGATCATCGTTGATGCCACCAAACCATGGGGGGACGACTCTTGTGCATTACAAAAACACGAAACGAGCAGCAACCCCTAACTAACGCTGCCACAACATGTCCTAGCCATACAATATTTAGACTGGGGGTGCGGAGGTGTGTTAAGGATGTTAAGGACCACCTGGTACTCTTTGTGCAGCCGGCTGTTGGTTTACTATATCGTTCCCCTGTCAGTCCTTCTGTCTTGTCAGCGCGCCCTGTTATAACTGTCTCATAACAAAGTCATGCGATATTGATGATGTGCAGTACAATATTAAAAAAGGATGTACCCACCCTTCTCGCGCTCTCATTCCCCAGTTCTGTTTAGCTGTTGGATATGCTGCTGAAATAGCACACACACAGAAGATTTATTGGAAAAACAATCCAATCAGAAGCACCAGCACCAGATCAATGGCAGCCTGGCGACTCCAGCTGAAACAACAAACATCAGTTCATGACAGGACATTATGTTTTTTAATTATACTCAGCAAGGAGTCTAAGATGTTTAATTGTGTCTACGCTTTGGACATAACATAATATTTAAGACAGTGGTGTCGTTAATAAACAAAACAAATATTTGTATCACTTTCACTCCGGTCTTTCAGTGTTAATGAGGAAATGTGTAGTAATTACTACTGGAAGAGAACAACAAAGCAATGCAACACACCAGAATACCTTGACAAAGGAATTTCCCTTAAAGGGCCCATGTACTTTTATAATCTTCACCCAGCAAAGCTTCTCTATCAGCTTCTTTCTAGTTACCCGTCTTTCTAGGGAGTTTTTACTATCCACTTGCTTGCTTGTTACTGTATATTACTGATTGCTTCTAACCGTGTGTGTATTCTGAAGTCTTGTTGTGACAGGAGCAGGCTTTAAGCTGTTTTTCCTTATTTCCACATAATTATATATTCTGTTCTTATGTTCCTCCTGAAAGTATTCAGACCCCATCACTTTCACCATATAGAAATAATTTATAGACTTTATTTATAACACATAATATGCTGTAATAAGATTTTTATTTTTTATTTGGCCAAAAATATTGAAAATAAAAAATGAAAATACCTCATGTGCATTAATATTCGACTCTGACCTGACACTTACATTTTTGTTCAGATGCATCCAATGAAAGGCACACATCTGTTGATATGGGGTCCCATACTTGCATATCATATCAAAAACAAGCAAAGAAAGAATCCAAGGAACTGTCCCTAGACCTCTGAGATTGTGTTGATGCACACAGTGAGGGAAACAATTATTTGATCCCCTGCTGATTTTGTATGTTTGCCCACTGACAAAGGACCAGTCTATAATTTTAATGGTAGGTTTATTTGAACAGTGAGAAATTGATTCGCATTTTAATGAGTGAAATAAGTATTTCATCCCCTCTCAGTCAGAAAGATTTCTGGCTCCCAGGTGTCTTATATTCAGGTAACGAGCTGAGATTAGGAGCACACTCTTAAAGGGAGTGCTCCTAATCTCAGCTTGCTAACTGTATAAAAGACACTGGTCCACAGAAGCAATCAGTCAATCAGATTCCAAACTCTCCACCATGGCCAAGACCTGAGAGTTGTCCAAGGATGTCAGGGACAAGATTGTAGACCTACACAAGGCTGGAATGGGCTACTAGACCGTTTCGACCAAAAAGTCGAAAGGAAGGTTTTGAGTGAGGACCAGAAACATTCCATTTAGAGTGGTCTCTTAATTTGAACCTTTCTGTTCCTCACCCAAAACCTTCCTTTTTTACTTTTTTGGAAAGGAAAGAAAAAGGTGCAGTGGTCTCTTAATTTTTTCCAGAGCTGTATTGTGGTTTTTCATTTTCAATAAATTGTCACACATTTCTAAAAACGTGTTTTCGTTTTGTCTTTATGAGGTATAGTGTGGTATTGATGGCGACCAAAAAAATTATGACTTAAAAAAAACGAAATCCACTTCTCTCTCTCTTCTCGATCACCCTCCATTTCTGTCCCTCTCCTCTCTTTCATCTGTTTCTCTTTCCGCTTCTCTCTCTCCTTACTCTCCTCGCTCATCTCTCTTCTCTTGCTATCCTCTATCTCTACAGATGTTTTCGTTATCTCTCTCCCCTTCTCTGTTGCTGTGGTGTCACTGAGCGTCATATTAATGACAAACTATTCAGACCCCCACCTTCTCCCAATCATTTATTATTCATGACCGTGACACAAATAGAACCATAAATAAACATCTATGGTGGTGGAACAGGCTGTCACATGACTCTAGGGCAGATTATGCTGGGCACAATATTATAGAGTTGATGTGCCTCTGTTCTAGCTGGCTGTGGGTGGGAGCTACTAGGCTTTCAGAAAAAAAACAGAGGTCCTTTTGGCTCGGTAACACAAGGCACCTGGGAGCACTTGACTTAAAGATGCAGTCTGAGTCTTTCGCGAATAACTATGTATTAATAAACCTCCCATTTTGGTCTGGATTTGTAATATGTTGTTTATATTTGTTTAATCTATAAGTAGAAACACTATCATACCTCAGTTAGCCAACACATTCCATGTTGGAAAGCCTGTGGTTTTCATGACATGGAGCATATAAACCCAGATAAATTACATGGTACATAATTCTTGGGGACCATGTTGCTCTTGACAGCAGCTCTTTTACATCCGTTGCCAAAAATCCCTGTGTGCATCTTTAAAGCCAGCATCTCCTATATAATCTAGACCTTTCTAACCACCACATTGGGCACACCTGCCACCCTATAGGAATGCACTTCAACACTCGCAGTCATCAGAAACAAAGCTCATACACCCATGGTCACGAGAAACAGAGCTTCTACACCCATGGTCACGAGAAACAGAGCTTCTACACCCATGGTCACGAGAAACAGAGCTTCTACACCCATGGTCACGAGAAACAGAGCTTCTACACCCATGGTCACGAGAAACAGAGCTCATACACCCATGGTCACGAGAAACAGAGCTTCTACACCCATGGTCACGAGAAACAGAGCTTCTACACCCATGGTCACGAGAAACAGAGCTTCTACACCCATGGTCACGAGAAACAGAGCTTCTACACCCATGGTCACGAGAAACAGAGCTTCTACACCCATGGTCACGAGAAACAGAGCTTCTACACCCATGGTCACGAGAAACAGAGCTTCTACACCCATGGTCACGAGAAACAGAGCTTCTACACCCATGGTCACGAGAAACAGAGCTCATACACCCATGGTCACGAGAAACAGAGCTTCTACACCCATGGTCACGAGAAACAGAGCTTCTACACCCATGGTCACGAGAAACAGAGCTTCTACACCCATGGTCACGAGAAACAGAGCTTCTACACCCATGGTCACGAGAAACAGAGCTTCTACACCCATGGTCACGAGAAACAGAGCTTCTACACCCATGGTCACGAGAAACAGAGCTTCTACACCCATGGTCACGAGAAACAGAGCTTCTACACCCATGGTCACGAGAAACAGAGCTTCTACACCCATGGTCACGAGAAACAGAGCTTCTACACCCATGGTCACGAGAAACAGAGCTTCTACACCCATGGTCACGAGAAACAGAGCTTCTACACCCATGGTCACGAGAAACAGAGCTTCTACACCCATGGTCACGAGAAACAGAGCTTCTACACCCATGGTCACGAGAAACAGAGCTTCTACACCCATGGTCACGAGAAACAGAACTTCTACACCCATGGTCACGAGAAACAGAGCTTCTACACCCATGGTCACGAGAAACAGAACTTCTACACCCATGGTCACGAGAAACAGAGCTTCTACACCCATGGTCACGAGAAACAGAGCTTCTACACCCATGGTCAAGAGAAACAGAGCTTCTACACCCATGGTCACGAGAAACAGAGCTTCTACACCCATGGTCACGAGAAACAGAGCTTCTACACTAGTGGTCACCAGAAACAGAGCTTCTACACCCGTAGATAAGAGAAACAGAGCTTCAGTAGTGTGTTAGATAGTGCAGGAACTTGTGCTAAAAGGCTTTATAAACAAAAATTACACATTTACTATATACACAGCTCCGGAACAAATTAAAAGACCACTGCACCTTTTTCTTTCCTTTCCAAAAAAGTTGTAAAGGAAGGTTTTGAGTGAGGAACAGAAGGATTAAAATTAAGAGACCACTGCAAATTGAACACTTCTGAAAGAGGAGCAGTGTTCTCTTAATAATTTTTGGAGCTATATATGCCAGTATATCATACTGCCTTTAATTAAAATAAATATCAAATGCACTACTGTTCAAAAGTTTGGGATCACTTGTCTGGGATCAAATGTCTTTGTTTTCCATGAAAACAAACATGAAATTAGTTTGAATAGGAAATATAGCACAATGAATAGGAAATATAGTCATTTACATGGTTAGAATTCTTTTAATTGTGTCCTTCAAATTTTGCGTTAAAGAATCCATAATTTGCAGCAATTACAACTTTGCAGACCTTTGACATTCTAGAAGTCAAATTGTTGAGGTAATCTGAGGAGATTACATCTCATGCTTGCTGAAGCACCTCCCACAAGTTGGATTGGCTTGATTGGCACTTCTTACGTACCATACGGTCAAGCTGCTCCCACAACAGCTCAACAGGGTTGATATCTGGTGACTTTGCTCGCCACTCCATTATAGACAGAATATCAGCTGACTCCTTCTTCCCTAAATAGTTCTTGCATAATTTGGGTCATTGTCCTGTTGTAGGAGGAAATGTGCTCCAATCAACTGCTGTCCAGAGGGAATGGCATGGCATTGCAAAATGGAGTGATAGGCTTCCTTCTTCAAGATCCTTTTTACCCTGTACAAATCTCCCATTTTACCACCACCAAAGCACCCCCCAGACCATCACATTGCCTACACCATGCTTGAAAGATTAGTTATCATTAGGTCTGTTTCTGACGAATGTTCTTCTTTGTGTTCTGCCTTTGTCTGTCCATACAATTTTTTGTAGTCGTTCTCTGTCCAGTGTCTGTGTTCTTTTGCCCATCTCAATCTTTTCTTTTTATTGGCCACTCTGAGATATACAGTGGGGAGAACAAGTATTTGATACACTGCCGATTTTGCAGGTTTTCCCACTTTCAAAGCATGTAGAAGTCTGTAATTTTTATCATAGGTACTCTGCAACTGTGAGTGACGGAATCTAAAACAAAAATCCAGAAAATCACATTGTATGATTAAGTAATTCATTTGCATTTTATTGCATGACATAAGTATTTGATACATCAGAAAAGCAGAATTTAATATTTGGTATAGAAACCTTTGTTTGCAATTACAGAGATCATACGTTTCCTGTAGTTCTTGACCAGGTTTGCACACACTGCAGCAGGGATTTTGGCCCACTCCTCCATACAGACCTTCTCCAGATCCTTCAGGTTTCCGGGCTGTCACTGGGCAATATCGACATTCAGCTCCCTCCAAAGATTTTCTATTGGGTTCAGGTCTGGAGACTGGCTAGGCCACTCCAGGACCTTGAGATGCTTCTTACGGAGCCACTCCTTAGTTGCCCTGGCTGTGTGTTTCGGGTCGTTGTCATGCTGAAAGACCCAGCCACGTTTCATCTTCAATGCCCTAGCTGATGGAAGGAGATTGTTGGGCAAGATTTCGCGATACATGGCCCCATCCATCCTCCTCTCAATACGGTGCAGTCGTCCTGTGGTCCCAGCCATTATGCAATAAAATGCTAATTAATTATTTAAAAATCATACAATGTGATTTTCTGGATTTCTGTTTTAGATTCCGTCTCTCACAATTGAAGTGTACCTATGATAAAAATTACAGACTTCTACATGTTTTGTAAGTAGGAAAACCTGCAGTCAAAATCGGCAGTGTATCAAATACTTGTTCTCCCCACTGTAGCTACTACTTTGCAACTCTGCCTACAAGGCCAGCACCCCAGAGTTGCCTCTTCACTCTTGACATTGAGACTGGTATTATGCAGTTATTGTTTAATGAAGCTGCCAGTTGAAGCATCAGTTTCTCAAACTAGACACCAATGCATTTGTCCTCTTGCTCAGTAGTGCACCAGGGCCTCCCACTCTTTCTATGGTTAGTTCCAGTTTGCACTATTCTGTGAAGAGTGTGGTACACAACATTATATACGAGATCTTCAGTATCTTGACAATTTCTCGTACGGAATAGCCTTCCTTTATCAGAACAAGTATAGACTGACAAGTTTCTGAAGAATGTTCTGTTTCTGACCGTTTTGAGTGTGTAATTGAACCCACAATTGCTGATGCTCCAGATACTCAACTAGTCAAAAATAATTTTTTGGTTCCTAAAATAGTTTTCAGCTGTGCTAACATAATTTCAAAAGGGTCTTGTAATGATCAAGTAGCCCTTTAAAATTATAAACTTTAGCAAACTCAATGTGCCATTGGAACACAGGAGTGATGGTTGCTGATAATGGGCCTCTGTACACTCTGTATGTAGATATTCCATAAAAGATCTCCCATTTCCAGCTCCAGTAGTCATTTCTGATATTACCAGTGTCTAAACTGTATTTCTGATCAATTTGATGTTATTTTAATGGACATAAAATTTACATTTCTTTCAAAAACTAGGACCTTTCTAAAGAATGATGGTATGGTTATGATATTTCCTGCTTTCTATTATCTTGAATTGGATCACACTGTGGCTTTGGTCGTGAGACAGCTACAATGGGTAATATGTTTCTCTATGTGTCTTTGTATTCCCCTGTTGGCTATTCATTCAAATCTAAACAAGCCCTTCCAGGCAAGGTGATGTTCCATGAGCTCCCCTGGGCAAGCAACATAGGTCTAAAAATAACTCTCTCGTCACTCTCTATCTTTCTCCCTCTCATACACCTATTCACAACCAAGGCACAGACACATGCCCACACACCAGCCCCCTCAACGCCCCCCACCCCCCCAGACCGACATGAAACAATTCCACTGCCACAGTCTCTCAGCTTTGGCCCAGATCCTCTCCCTCCACCACACCTTGTCATATGCTTGGTGGTAACAGATGGTGTACGCGATAATTACGAAACGCAGACTGAAAAGGAACGTCTCGGCACGACTCCTTTCCAAGATAGCACTGATTTCATTGCCCTGTCTGCTCCCAGGCTCAAAGTAAGCACATGCGAGGATACCGCTGTCTCCTAAACCAAATCAACCCGATTTCTGCCCGCAAGACCCGCTGGCGACCGTGATGCTGCGCATGGGGGTTGGGGGGGGGGGGGGGTAGGGTTATTAAGGCAACGGAAACATGCACGTGCACACACAGACACACACGCGGATACACGTGAATACTCAGGCAAACATTTGCAGCAAAACAGAGCACCCATACAGAACCTCTCCCCTCATGGCCGTAGCTAATGCAGGGTGAGTCGGGTATGATTCACGGGGCCCTGGCTTGGGAGCGACGACTGATCGTAATGATATCAGTGTTGTCTATAAGTGAGGGAGCCCAGGCATGTCTTTTCAGGGGCCCCAGGATTCCTGGCAACAGCCCTGCTTCTCATTGGAATTGATGTATCCTGTTCACAAACTTGGATATGCATCCACATCCCTTTACAACCAGCCGGCATCATAAATTCATAGAACCATGGCAGAACACACGCTCTGAGCCACTTTCTAGCACATGGTGTGTAAAGCAACGCTTCTCTAAAATGAACAAAAACCCAAAAATACATTTGACTAGAGCACTGAATGGAGCCTCTACAATGACAGGGCTGAAACCCATTCACCCTGAAGAAGTCCCACGACGTCTTGTGTATTGAATTAGCCGCGCCGTGCAACTGTAAACAAGTGCGTTATAAGTGTGTTGTTAGGTTGACATCACTGACAGCGTAATGCAGCGCTGTAAATTACATACCGTCTGTCATCTGTATAGCATAGCTAATATGAGAGCTCATGCAGAGCACAAAGGACTTCCTTCTTTAATCCCCCAAGCTGTAGCCTACTACACCATCAAGATTTCCTTCATCAATATAAAATGAATAACTGTGTGTGTGTGTGTGTGAGTCGCACAGGTGGTTTCATGGTGGCCAGTCATATTACGACTTGCACATTGCTATACCTGACTGTAGGGACTATCGGACAGCCAGCAAGATGAGACAAATAGTATCACCAATAGCATTGACTCATGAACACACAATTAACATAAGAGTGATGCATTTCCTGGTGTACCAAAATCCACCGGAAATTGTTTTTGTGAGCAGTTCATATGACCTGTACATGGAGCAGGTCTTTGCCAACTGTGTACTGAAATGCCAGCCCCTCACGTTGCAATGGAGAAGCCTTGGCTCTCCGTGGGGTCTGTACGGGTGTTTAGGAGCCTGGGTCAAATATAGAGAATGTGAGTGCATGACCTTTGGATTGGAGGCAGTCCACTTCATCATTACAGGCTGATTGATGTAGTGCTGCAGAGATGGCTGCCCTTCTGGAAGGTTCTGCAGAGAATCTCTGAAGCTCAGTTAGAGTGGCATTGCTTTTTTTGGATGTGTACAAATAGTTTCATTGATTTCACGGATTGGTTGTTGCTCTGACGTGCACTGTGAATTGTGGGAGCTTATGTAGACAGGTGTGTGCCTTTCTAAATCACGTCCAATCAAATTCATTTGCCACAGTGGATTCCAAGGTCAAAGTACACAGGATGCATCTGACTTACAGTGCATTCTTAAAAAAAAACTCACTTTATCCAAAACATTTTACAAACAATTCGAAAAAATAGTTTTTGTTTTGTCATTATTATATTGTGTGTAGATTGATGAGATAAAAATTCAATTTAATCAATTTTAGAAAGAGTCTGTAACATAGCAAAATGTGGAAAGCGTGAAGGGGTCTGAATTCTTTCCGAATTAACTGTGTGTACCTGATAAATTGGCACACATTTCTAAAAGTTTTTCACTTTGAGATCATATGTATATTTATGACAGTAAATATAATATATACTTTTTTTATTTTATTTGATCAATTATAAATTAAGTGCATGTCGATAACTCATTTGATTTCATAACATTTGTTTCTGCTCATCAATTAGTTGGAATAATGTGTTTTTTACTGAATAGAGATCAATATGTAGCTTTCTGCCAGCAAAATGGCAATGGCTCACAAGAATAGACACCCTGTTTCTTTGAAACACATCTCTATCTAATCAGTTGCTACCTCTCATATGGGTCCCTTGCCAATAATAGACCTGTTAGCCCCTAGCAATATCCAGTAAACTCATTTTATTTCCCCTCATATAATCGGATGACAGTTACTACCAGGAAACCACAGTAGAAAGAAACTCTAGAAGAAAAGATAATGATGTGCACAAAAGACCCATTTACAAAATACTATATTCCTTTGATAGGTTTTATTTATATTTGTTCAAAAATCATCAAAAACTGTAATATATATAGGGCCTACTGGATATCAAAAAGTATTGTTTTGTTGAGTACCAATGATTGCATGCCTATTACCATCAGCAAATAAAATACGTCTGACATATTCGCTAATAGCCACTCTGGCTAAATACATTTTCAGTGCCGATCCACAATTATGAACAATCTACTCAGCATCTAGGCTTATGTTAGTTTGCCTTGCCTGGTTTTTTTGCTCTAGTTATTGCTAGACAGAAGCTCTGCTCACAAGTCCCCTTGGTGGGAGAACCAGATCAGCACTGCAATAATGAACAGCTCCAGAAAGACAAACACTTCCAGTCCAGGAGAAGTGAACCCAGTTCCCCCACTTCCACTGTTCAAATCACCACAAGAGCACCATTGTTTTGCTGCAGCTCCCGTTGCCATGGTGCCTGTGCCAGCCGGTTTAAGCTACGTTTAGCCAGGAAACAACCAACAGAAGCTTGCATGCCACCTTTAGAAGCAGAGCTATGCAATGGTTCAGTTTATTGGATGAAAGGCCTGCTTGACGGAGAGCTTTGGCAAGCACATTGGAAAATGTGTGGGCCAGCGGGGATGACGTCTGTATAGTTGAGATGAACGACTCGACTTGTACCAAGATTCTTTTCATCACTCCCACTAGTGTCTCTGGCAGTCAATGCTAACACTATAGTGGACCTATAAAATCCAGCTGATGTGTAGCCATAGAGGAGCTAGCTTTAAGCAAACAAAGGTTTGTTTTTGTTCAGTCTGTGTTTTCCATGTCCAATTTATTATAAATGCAACACTCTCATTAAAGGAAATTTGTGATTCAAATGGGCTGTGCAGGCCAGGTAATTAACAACAGCTAATTTAATTATCCCCCCAAGCCTCACAGCTGAAGGAAATGCCAGACCCTCCAGTGTTTTTTGGGCTGGAATCCACACTTTTCCATCTTCACTTTCTTTCTTTTTGGTCCACTTCTTTCCTTCCTGTCGTTTGTCACATCCTATTCAACACAGTCTGGAGAGCTGTGATCCTCTGCTTCTAGGTTCTTGTGTTCCATCACAGCAGTCTCTCTGGTGAGGGAAGCCCTGTTGTGTAGCAGTGGGATGGATGTTGATTCATTCTGTCTCTCTAGTCATACAGGCTGATTCAGGACGATAGATAAAACCCGGCTCTAGTAGGGGTTGTGTCCGAGACCGGATGGCCTGCACTCTGCCAAGGATTGTGTAGATTCAATGAGGCATAACATGGAAGGAAAACGGACCCATTGAAAACATGCCCCACTTGAATTGGCCTACTTCAAAATGAATCCTCCCTTCCACGTTCTTTAAATTAATGATTGCTCTGACGTCACTGGATGGATGAAAGCTCTGCATTGGAAACCCCTGATTTCACCTAATTAGCGACTGCTCAGGCCCTGGAACATCTTGCCTCTCCAATCAGATTCAGGACACGGTGACGTCTTCCTTTGATTTCATCTTGCACCGTGTACCTGAAACACTTTTAAAGAGGTTGTCGACGGTACTCGTTTGGCACGGGAATAGTGGCAGTCTTCAAGGTTTCAGCTCTAGTTTTAATGACGGCGGATTGGATCGGTAAGCCGTATCCCCTCCCTTAACGCATCCTGTCCCCTGTTAATGCCAGCGGCTCCACAGCAGAGAGGGCTACTGAGGGTGGAGGAATAAAGAGAAACACATCAACAGACACGCTGCCTTTAGTCCCCTGAGTGACCACAGAACAGGGACCAGGGCTCTCCAGAGCTCCCTCATTATTCTGCCTCATTTGAGCCCTTTGGCGCACAGCAACGGCCACTCGGTCTGTAAAAGGACTGCGACAAGACAATGTTTTTGGCTTGCCCTGTTTCCTTGTCTCACTGAGCCTTGATCAGAAACGTTAAAGTTTCCTCATGGTGCGGGGCTGAGTTACACCCCAAAAAAAAAAAACGAAGGCTGTTTTTCTTCTTTTTTTTGTGTGGACTTTTCAACCAAGCTTTGCACGTCAGGCATGTTACGTGTTTGAAGCTCGCTCACGGTTGTGACGTCAACAAGCAGTTAGCTCGGCACTGCGACCGCAAAAAGGTGAATCAAATCGGTAGGCAACACTACCGTTGACTTGAACTGGATGTTTGCTTCGGGGCTACAATAAATAAATATTTTCCAGGCGAGGCGACTCATCAAGCAAGCTGAACCACCTCCGCTATACTGCGTAGAATAGAGCTGGCTGTCTGTGCGGCTGGCAGCCTGGCCGAAGGCTATATAAGGACAGGAGACCGTTTATCTTATCCACAGAGAGGCCCAGTGCCAGATAGAGCCCTTTAACAGGGCCAGCTGAGGGGTCTGGATTACTGTAATCAGATGGGCCAGGCAACTGAGGACCATCCAGACCATGCAGGCTGTTATATTGGATGGACTTATTATATCACAGTGATAATCATATTAGTCAGGACAGCTAGAGATAGGAGGATCTATCAGATGTTTTAACGGATGGTTACATCAGAAAAGGTTAGCACTTCATTTGAACCCTCTTATATAACCCCGTTGTGAGATTGCCTTAACGTGTTTTTAATTGAGTACCTATGATGCTGAGAAATACCCCAACCTGGCTCTGAAACGAAGCTAAAAAAAGAATCACCAAGACGTGGTGACACATACTCCCTATCTCCAGTCATGTATAGCAAACACAGCCGTGCTTAACCTCCGCTGGCCAGAAGTCAAACCGTGATTCCAAAGGCTAAAAGTCTTTGCCCTCCAGTAGCCAAGTATTGATTATCACTGCTTCAACACTACAGGAAACTGCTGCATATTTCAACAGGGAGCCTCTGACTGGGGGAGTGAGGAGTAACCCCCTATAGGCAGTGGAGAACCACAGAGGCCTGGTTGTAATTTCAATGGCGATGCAGAAGAGTCTGAAGGAAAAGTATTATATAAGCCTTTATTCCCAAGGCGCATTCTCCGAATTTGATGTGGTCAAAAGGTGCCACTAGCGGTATAGTGTAAAACCAGATTTGGATGGCTGATTCTCACCTGCAGTAAAAAGTACATTCGCTGGTGCGACTCAATAATCACTGTGGTGTCCTCCCACTTGAGGTTGTGGGAGATGGTCATCCCTAGGTACTTGAACAATACAGCCGAACTGACAGCTGAGCCGTCAGTCTGAAGGAGGAGTGGGGGGACATTTTCTGAAATCGACAACGACTTCCACAGTTTGGTCTGTTGTTAGGTCACATGTTATTTTGACTGCAGCGGTAGCTGTTTGACTTCTCTACGCTACATGGACAAATCCATGTAGCTGGAACACAGAGCAGAAAGTACAGTGGCTGCGCGTTACATGAGAACACTGCTGTTCGCAGTAGTTCCTCAACAAACTGTGTGCCATCCTTTAGCTAAAGGATTAAATGAGGCAGAAAATAATGAGCGAGCTCTGGTGAGCCTTGGTCCATGTTCTGTAGTTACTCAGGAGACTACATGCCGTGTGTCTGTTGATGTATTTGTCTGTCCCCCATCTACTCTCCTGAGCTCTTGATTGTAGAGCCAAAACTGCTAACGGGTTGGAAGTGGAGACAGGGCCTACTGCTCTGAACTGCATTCATTAAAAGAAGACAGAAACTTTAAAAAAAGATATGAATGAAACCACATTTCTATTCTCAGTGTTGTTTACACATTATACCCCCAAGCCTACCTACACCATGGCCTGAATGAATTATTTTTTTTTGAATGGGGCTGTGTTCTGCCAAATCACTATAGAAACCTCCCAGTTCCTCACGGTGCAGGGGGTCCTGTGTTTCCATGCCTACTGTACGCTAGCTTTTACTACCACAGGAAAGGAAATCTTGATTTCACTGAATGGAGTGTTCCTTGTGGAAGTACAACCCTATTTCCAAAAATGTCGGGATGCTGCATTAAATGCATTTTTTATTGAAAATAGTACAAAGACTTTTTTTCTTGAACAGTATACACTGATCAGCCATAACATTATGACCACCTGCCTAAAAAGGTTTTGGGAAAAAAACATGTCCATTTGGAATTTGATGCCAGCAACACATTTCTACACATTTGTGTTGCATCACCTCTTCTTTTAACAATACTCGAAGCATTTGAGAACTGAGAAGACCAATTGCTGTAGTTTTGAGGGTGTAATGTATTACCATTCTTGCCTGATTTCAGGCAAGAATTTCAGCTGCTCAACAGTTCGCGGTCTCCTTTGCCGTATTTTCCGTTTCATAAAGCGCCAAATGTTTTCAAAGGGTGAAGGTCTGGACTGCAGGCAGGGCCATGCTGTTGTGATACGTGCAGAATGTGGTTTGGCATTGTCTTTCTGAAGCAAGGCCTTCCCTGAAAAATACTTTGTATTGGAGCAGATTTTGGAGCAGCATTTGTTGCTCCAAAACCTTTATATTTTGTTAAGCATTAATGGTGCCTTCACAGATGTGCATGTCACCCATGCCATGTGCACTAATGCACCCCCATACCATCATGGATGCTGGCTTCTGAACTATGTCTGATAAGAAGCTGGATAGTCCCTCTCCACTTTAGTCTGGGAGATTCCCAAAAATTATTTCAAATTTTCTCTGAAACTGTCTCTGAAACTTTTATTGATGATATGTACTGTGGATGATGAGATCCCCAAACTCTTTACAATTTTACGTTGTGAAACATTGTGAAAAGCACTATTTGCCTGCCTTTCAAAGTGTGGTGAATCCCTCACCATCCTCATTTCTGACAGACCGATCCACTCTGGAATGATCTTTTAATGCCCAATCATGGTACTGACCTATTGCCAATTCACCTAATTAGTTGTGTGATATTCCATCAGATTATGTTTTTTAGCATTACACAACTTTTACAGTATTTTATTGCCTCTGTCCCAACTTTTTTGAAACGTGTTGCTGTCATCAAATTCAAAGTGGGCATACACCGATCAGCCATAACATTATGACCACTGACAGGTGATGTGAATAACACTGATAATCTCATTATCATAGCATATGTCAGTGGGTGGGATATATTAGGCAGCAAGTGAACATTCTGTCCTCAAAAGTGATCTGGACAAGTTTTAGGATCTGAGTGACTTTGACAAGGGCCAAATTGTGATGTCTAGGCGACTGGGTCAGAGCATCTCCAAAACTGCAGCCCTTGTGGGGTGTTCCTGGTCTGTAGTGGTCAGTATCTATCAGAAGTGGTCCAAGGAAGGAAAAGCGGTGAACCGGTGACAGGACTACCTTGGGTCCTGCCATTCATGTGGATGTTACTTTGACACGTACCACCTACCAGAGCATTGTTGCAGACCCTGTGCACCCTTTCATGGCAACGGTATTCCCTGATGGCATTGGCCTCATTCAGCAGGATAATGTGCCCTGCCACAAAGCAAAAATGGTTCAGGAATGGTTTTAGGAACACAACAACAAGTTCAAGGTGTTGACTTGGCCTCCAAATTCCCCAGATCTCAATCTAATCGAGCATCTGTGGGATGTGCTGGACAAACAAGTCCAATCCATGGAAACCCCACCTTGCAACTTACAGGACTTAAATGATCTGCTGATAACTTCTTGGTGCCAGATACCACAGCATACCTTCAGAGGTCTAGTGGAGTCCATGCCTCAATGGGTCAGGGCTGTTTAGGCAGCAAAAGGGGGACGTACACAATATTAGGCAGGTGGTCATAATGTTATGGCTGATCAGTGTACACTGTTCAAGAAAAAAGTCTCAGTTTCAACATTTGATAGGTTGTCTTTGTACTATTTTCTATTGAATATAGGGTTTGGATGATTTGCACACTATTGCATTGTTTATTTATTTACATTCTACACTGCGTCCCAGATTTTTGGGAAACGGGGTTGTACAAAATAATGTGTCTGAATTCAGGATGTTTTAATGCAAGTAATTAGAACTTCATAATAGAATTCATAATTCAATCAAAAAATGTGTCTCTGATCCCAGCCTGTTGATCAAGGCATTCTTTTCAGATTTTTGTTCGTTTGAGTTACCTCAGGTGACACAGTTCCATGGTTCCCTTTAATATGCTGTATTACCCAGCTCATTCTGGACCTGGGGACTGGAAAGAGATCCCTGTTTAATGTTATACCGAATTCTGTTAAAATTCAGTGCCAACTTCCACAGATCAACACCTCCCAAGACCAATATTGATGTAGTCAATCTTTCACCTTTGTGCCAGGTGAGACAGACATTCCTGCTATTTAGGACCTCTTCCCAGACATGCCGACCTGCCAGGAACACCGTAACGCCTCTTCTTTCCACGCATTGCCTGTTTTTCTTCCCCTCTTGCCCTTAAATGGATTGTTCACCTCAGTGTGGCAATCCTTCAGCCATGTATTTGTGCCTTGAGAAATGCAGCTCTATTTCTGTTCAATCGTAGGGATTTCCAAACAGATGCCATCGGGTATAGACTCAGCTCAAATGTATGCCACATTTAAAGCATGAGAAACTTTGGGTTCTAAATAACTGGAGGCCACATAGGACAGCCTATGAGAGCAGGTTAGTAATGTGGAGCCAGCAGGGCTGTCAATGTCAACCCACATGCTGTCACAGTCTGACATGAAGGCTAGTCAGAAGATCTGAAACCTGACAAAACTGGACAGTGTGACACAAAAACTCAAGCTCTGGGGTTGTGAACTTGTGACAGTTTTCTTTCCTCTTGGACTGATGTTTCAACTCAAGACAGACAGAATGTGAATTGCCAAAGTTTAGCAGGCAGTTGCAGCTTCTTATTTTGTTAAGCCTGGTTGTAGCTTTTAGCCCTCGACAAACATGTTGCCAAGAGGTTGGTCTTTTCAGTTTTTCTATAGCATGACCTTGAATTAGCAGTCAATTCTTATAGTTGTCTCTATTTAGCAGTTATGTTCACTAAGAAAACCGGATTTATTGTCCTCGTCCCTCTTTGAGTTGGGTGGGGGTCTTAGGATTCACCACTAGTGGGTGGATAAAACCATTTAACTCCATTCCAACGCTCAAGCTTAGGATATCGAATTAGGCATTCCATAACCACTTAACACACATACTGGTCCCCATGAGTATGGCTAGCCTCATGGGGACCAGAAAATAGAAATTGCATGCTCCCTTGCCCTAAACCTAACCTCAATAAAGTAACATTTATCCCTACATTTTACCTAGCTGTAATGCCTAACCTTAACCAACAATGCCTGGACCTTAAAGAGACCCCAATTCTAACTCTAGAATGAATTGTAAGTTTGACTCTAAACCTAAACCCTGAGCCGGAAACTGACTTTTGCCTCATGGGGACTGGCAAAAGGTCCCCATGAGTATAATTAGACCACACACACACTCACACCTTAATATGATAGTGAGATTTGAAAGGCTGTGACAGTGAACAACTACTTGGTGTTGGTTTTGACTGCATACTGACAAAGCAGAGCACATGGTTTAAACTAGAGTGAAACATTTTTAGAAAATCTCCAGAAAGGATAGGAAAGTAATGACCTGAAGATCTGTTGATGCTGTGTTTCTTCTGGCAAGTCTCCAAGTTACACTGACCTCTGCTGTACCAAAAGTACAAGGAAACATGGAAGAACACACGCACACAAACAAAAACTAAGGGACACCAAAGTGGGACCTGACTGAAAGTTTATTTATATTACTGTTAAAAACATGTATAAAATTGGTCTTGTTCCAGAAACAAGGCACGCAATGTCAATGTCTTGGTTCATCATCACGATCTCAGTGTTTTAGTATCAAGCATTCCCTATATAAAAACACATCCACATATTACAGAAGTTAAAATTCCGAGCAGCAAG
Organism: Esox lucius; assembly: GCF_011004845.1. Lineage (NCBI taxonomy): Eukaryota > Metazoa > Chordata > Actinopteri > Esociformes > Esocidae > Esox > Esox lucius. Next base: position 12,861,849 of record NC_047590.1, read on the forward strand.
ACAACCATGCAAAAAAACTTGAGCGATGCAAACTGGATGCTTTCTAGTAGTAGGTCTCCCTCTCCACCCAACCTGAAAGAAGAGATGGTAGAAGACAGAATTTAGAGATCACAATTGCTGGTGGACTTAAGGTTTCTTCTGGACACAACACTTTTAAAATGCTAACGATTAGTGTGTAATTGAGATCACCCAGGAACATAGTCAGTTCAACCAATCAACAGCAATGATTTTAAAAACACTTTTACATAAGCAGTTGTCACTGCTGTCGATTATACTCCAAAATGTATACGTATCCACTGTCTTCCACCAGTGCAGGACCAACATTTTGCTGTTCCTTATAGATTTATAAATGTTTGCTAGATATCTAAATAACATAACACACAAACTTACAATCATCGTGAGAACAAGCTCTCAGAGCCAAATGGAACAGCTAAGGACAAGTACAGCAGATAAACCAAGTAATAACTGAAAGGATTTAGCCTCACCTCCTGGGCTGCGTCGGATGATCAGCTTTCGGATTTCATCATAAACAAAGATGAGGAGAGAGTATGGGAAGGCGCAGAACCACCAGTTGGGTCTAAGGAGAAAAGAAAACACAAGATAAGACAAAAATAACAGACCAAGGGCCATTTTTCGGATTGCAATGGAACTTAACCTTACAATAATTTAACATTGCATCTTTCCTATAACGTCCAATGAACTCCTAGGCATTTCACAAACCACCCCATTAGGGGAACGCATCACTAAGTGAATTGTTTCAAGGTGTAAATACTAATGCGTCGAAAGATCTCAGTTTGTGTTTTTTCATTTAAATAACCCTAATACTCAAATCCTTTCACAATACTCCAAGAGAGACCTTATCAGCTATAGCCCATAGCTGCAGACATTTCTCGACAGTGTGTATGACGCAGGATTAAGGCAATTCCCACTCCCAGAATTTGTTGAGCGAGTCAAGTATCAAGACCCCATCCTCGGACACACATCTCCGCAAGCCGTTCGTTTTCTCACGCCACTCGCTCAACCAGGAGGTATTCATTGGAACCCACGCGCTCGGAGGTGCATGCACTCTCCGGCCAACAGCCATGGTTGAGATTTTAACTGCCTGCTATGCGACCCATTTGTCCTGGAGGGCGACGAGTCAGTCTGCATGCATGCCATTGCAGGTATTTGAACTACAACTGTACAGTTAAGACAGTGACTTAGATCGTTGCGTCGTTTGGTAGCTATTGAATTGTACTTTTGTCCTTATTCTTACTGAAAAATGGGACTAACTTTGAATGCTTTTGCATTAAAAGTTAGTCCCAGAGTGACAGACAAACCATTGTGTTGAAGCACAGAATGCGTTTTCTCTTGGCCCAGAACACTTAGAATTCGAAGCAACTCCGTCACTATGATACATAAATGGGAAACATCAAATGTGCAACTAATGAGGAAGTGCAACTAAGTGAAGGGTCTTTACTTACTTGAGCGGGTACATTCTGAGGGCGATGCCCATTCCAGGGCAGTAAGACAGGAAGGCAGCCAGGGCTGTCTCCTCAAACAGGCCGAAGATGAGAATCTTGTTCCTGAGGTGAAAAGAAATGGCATGTGTTAAGAGAAAATTCATTAAAAGAAAATAAGAAAAAGAAAATAAACACACACACACACACACACACACACAATGTATACAGCCTCAAAAAAAAAAAAAAAAAAAATCAAGACTGTACTCACCTCATTCCCTGTTGGAAGACTGAGTTTCTCCTGGTCTTACAGATGATCAAATCAGCCCACTGTACAACTACTATACTGGCAAAGAATGCTGTGTGGCAGGTGAACTCCACAATCTTTCTCTGTTCATAAGTCTGAGGGAAACAATCCGCAACAAAAGATACAGTTAGAGAAAGACATCTAGAATAAACCAAATGAACAAGGCTTGGAAAAGTGTCTGCCTACTGACCCATTGCTGGCCATAGCTGTCCTCTAGGTCGTTGCAAAATTTGTTGTCCCACTCCACACGGATACCTAGCAGTTTGGAGGGTAAGAACCCGTTCTCAGCAAGGATCACAAAGTAGGTGAAGAACCCTGCCAAAGCCTGGATCATACCTGTATAGAGTTGGAGACAGAATTATATTAAATAATTTGTATCAAGTTCTAGAACTCATTCTAACACTCCGTCTTTAGTTTCTTCACATGGGATCATTCTCCACAGCAGGGATTCCCAAAGACTAAGGAACCCAAAAGATATAGCATATAGCTGTCCTCCAGATACATTTTCTTTTTTGGTTAGAGTGGATGTTTACGGAAATAAAAAAATAGATTTAAGTAAACAACAGAGCATGAGTAGTGAGTGCCCAGATTCTAACTTTTTTTATTATATATAGCTCTGGAAAAAATGAAGAGACCACTGCAACTTTTTCTTTCCTTTCTCAAAAAGTTGAAAAGGAAAGTTTGGAGTGAGGAATAGAAGCATTCAATTTGCAGTGGTCTCTTAATTTTAACCATTCTGTTCCTCACTCAAAACCTTCCTTTTCAACTTATTTGGAAAGGAAAGAAAAAGTTGCAGTTGTCTCTTCATTTCTTTCAGAACTGTATATATACATGCTGTCCACATTACCATTTCCTCTTAGGGAAAGTCAAACATAAACTTCTGGGTTAAATCTATTTTTATCGCTACCACTGAAGTAGGAAACTCTTCAGCCAGAGACGACACCTTTCAGGGACCCATTCTATCACCAGTCAGGCTATTTCTGGTACATGCCCCACTCTGGCTCCCAAAACTATTCACCCAACTGAAGAAGAGTTGAGAAAAATACACCATAATCCTCTTAGTGAATAGTGAACTCACCAATTTGACCGTAGGCTATGCTGATAAGTCTTTCATTGACCAGTTTGTCTGTTTTGGAGTTTCTGGGCTGTCTTTTCATTATGTCGCTTTCAGCAGCTTCATAGGCCAAGGAGATAGCAGGGACCTTGAAATTTGAGGAGAATTTCAAGAATTGGAATAAAACTGACAAAATCAACAAATTGCAAATACAAAAACACAAAAGCCTCACCATGTCAGTTCCCAGGTCGATGCAGAGGATGGTAACAGTTCCTAGGGGCAGTGGAATGTTGGCTATGATGAAGAGGAGGAATGGTGTGATTTCTGGAATGTTACTGGTCAGGGTGTAGGCGATGGACTTCTTCAAGTTGTCAAAGATCAGACGGCCTAGGAAAGGTACATCATGTCATTGTCAGTCATTTAAAATGACACAGAATGACAAAAATGTTCGGGAATGCTGCATCCACCTTCTTCAACACCAGTAACGATTGATGCAAAGTTGTCGTCCAGGAGGATCATGTCAGCTGCCTGCTTGGAGACGTCCGATCCAGAGATTCCCATAGCAACGCCAATGTCAGCCTTCTTTAGGGCAGGAGAATCATTCACTCCGTCACCGGTCACAGCCACGATGGCCCCCTGTGGATGAGGAGGAGGGGTGTTTGAGTACACATCATCTAAGGAGAGCAAGAGTCCTGACAGTGGGCTGGTCTACGCATTGTAATTTTAAAGGAATTTCTCCAGGCTCAGTTTTTCTCATGTCTTTAAATTCAGCTAAATATTACCTGGCGCTGGCAGCCTTCCACAATAATCAGTTTCTGCTGAGGAGAGGTTCTGGCAAATACGATCTCGGTGTGATATTTCAGGATGTCGTCCAACTGTTCAGCTGTCAGGTCCTTGAGGTCACCACCATGGACCACACAGGCCTTGGCATCCCTTGAGAAAAGAACAATCTTTTTTTAAATTGACCCAGGAAATTTAACTCAGATGAAGATATTTTTAAGCTATATAGGAGCTCATGAGAAGAACCTGACATTCAAGCTAGTAGGAATTGTAAAACTGAAGAGAAACTAAAGATTCTCAAACCATTGTTTCAACAGAAAGAATATCCTTCTTAGTACTGAAATAAATTGTAAAAAGGTTTAATATGGGCTATGATGGGACCAGAGTTCCGCAAAGAAGATCACACGGTTAAAAAAACAAAACAAAAAAAACACCTGGAATCTGTTTTTGACTTGAGGACAAGAACCCTGTCAAACAATAACAACCATGTCCTGTAGGTGTACTTGTTCCTATTCATTATATTTCAAAGATAACAAAGAGAAAGCAACATGATTGGACAATGCAACTTACAGGTGAGCTTGCATTATGCAGGTTTACTGTACATTGTGATTTTTCTCCTATCCAACAATAAGCCTAAGAAAATAAAACGTCAGCTATTGTTTATTAAATTCCAAATCTTTTCCCCAACATTTTTTTTGTCCTTTTAACGTGTGATGTGTTAGCACTGTTGCAAAATAAATAGGCTACAGTGGAGAAAACGCTTTAAGCCTTTTGTGTTGTTTTCAGTCCTGCAATTTCTATGAATCTGACTGGTGTGGACAAGCACAGTCCGCACAGAGCTTGGAGTAGCTCTACAATGTGACGGACCAAGAAATGCATGCAAGTTGACAAAGTCATGAAGCAAATATCACTAAAATAAACTAGCAGTAATTCCTCTTTTTAACACTTTCTGAGAAAGTATTTTATTGTACTAAATAAAATGTTTTAGGGTGCTGCTATGCTGCACATTTTCTAGCAGCTCTGACCCATGTTTTACCTGGGGTTAACTTCATTGACTGGAATGTTCAGACGAGCAGCGATGTCCTCCACAGTCTCGTTGCCCTCAGAGATGATGCCCACACCCTTTGCAATGGCCTTGGCAGTGATGGGATGATCACCAGTGACCATGATAACCTAAGTGAAGGAAGGCAAGTGCTCTGAATTAGAGGCCTGAACACTGTGGCAGTTATGAATGTTTTGAGTTTAGTCTGATTTGGTCATACCTTGATTCCAGCACTCCTGCACTTGCCAACAGCGTCAGGCACAGCTGCCCGAGGTGGGTCAATCATGGACATTAGGCCAACGAAGCACAGGTTCTCAGTGGGGAAGTTCACCTCTTCACAATCAAACTGAAAGCCCTCAGCAAACTGGTCATCAGGGAGATGGAAATGACAGAAACCTAGAAGGACAAAAAGGTAAGAACAATTGTAAAAAAAAGAAAAAAAAAGAACAGATAATTTGGCACTACAGGTGGAATAATGAGAAAGACATTGGTAAGTGAGGAGTTCCTCTTACCCAGCACTCTCTCTCCCAGACCACCCAGTTCCATGTAGGCGTTCTGGAAGGCGTCTTTCATCTCATCATCCAGGGGCTGTTCTTTTCCCTGGATCAGGATGGTGGAGCAGCGGTCCAGGATTCTCTCAGGGGCGCCCTTCATCACCAGCAGGTGTTTCGACTCTCCCTCATTTTTGTTTTGGTGAACAGAGAGCTTGGGGATACATAATAGAGGGGCAGCCATTTTAAAAACAGATGACCTAAATAGGCACAACCATTTTGATCTGTGCCCAAAGGAATGGCTTGGACTTGACTGTTGAATGTATTCGACCTATTTAATGCCATTAACCTACCTGGTATTTGTTGGTGGAGTTGAAGGGGATCTCGGTGACCTTGTTGTACTGGTCCCTCATTCCTTGCACAGACCCACAGCAGAGTTCAATACACTTCAGCAGGGCAGACTCTGAGGCATCACCAGCCACATCCCTCTGTGAGGCCAAAACAAAGAGGACGTTAGCGGGATGCGGAATGCTGCCAGCACACATCTTTCACACACTACAGCTTATCCAGACCTGATTTATAAAAAGCCGTCCATCAATTTAACCAAATGTTATGAAACTGAAACCTCTGTAGATCTACCAGGCGGAAAGACCTCGTCTCCCTACCCGCACCATTGTTTAAACTTTAACCACAAGGGATAAAATTAAGGTAATTACAGCTAGTCCAAGGTGACAAACTAAAGGTGTGATTAACAAAGAGTGGAACTGAGAAGTAGTTCTGCAAAAATGAGGCACAGAATATGACGCACTAGGCGATAGGTGTGCCCAAGGGAAAGGGGTGGAATTACATAAGCAGAAAAACAACCCAGCTGCGTAGTAAATAGCTCACAGCAAGAAAACTGAAACTAAACTTTTCAGCAGCTTTACATGTGTATGTGGTTGTCAATTCACTCCAGGGAAATGGAACATAAGAATAAAACTGTCACTCACCTTGAGGATAGGAACATTGCTCTGTTCTGCCAGGAAAACGGCACGGTTACACAGGCCAGCGACTCTTGCCAGGGCAGCCCAGGTGGAAGAACTCCTGTCGAAGGAGGTACCACTCTGGTTCTCTGTGGTGTCGGCCTCATGGATCTGGTTGTCGAACCACATGTGAGCCACGGTCATTCTGTTCTGGGTCAGGGTTCCGGTCTTGTCAGAGCAGATGGTGGAGGTGGAGCCCAGGGTCTCCACAGCTTCAAGATTCTTCACCAGGCAGTTCTTCTTGGCCATCCGCTTGGCCGTCAGAGTCAGACAGACCTACGGAGAAAAGGCAAAAGTCACTCAAAAGGCAGGTCGAACACTACTGAACATCGGGTTATGTGTTTGACTAAAGCGCAACTGCAAAGCCAGTACTCACTGTTACAGTGGCCAGGAGACCCTCAGGCACATTGGCAACAATGATGCCAATGAGGAAGATCACAGCCTCCAGCCAAGAGTATCCCAGGATCAGGGAGAGAACAAAGAAAGACATGCCCAGGAAGACAGCCACACCGGTGATGATGTGGATGAAGTGCTCAATCTCAATGGAGATGGGGGTCCGTCCGACCTCCAGGCCCGAGGCAAGGGTAGCAATACGACCCATGACAGTGCGGTCACCAGTGTTGATGACGATACCTCTGGCAGTTCCTGTGGATGTGCACAATCAGATGTCTTACTTACTCCTCACAGAAATAGAGGAAGTACAACATACGGCTACTGGAGTTCATCAAACCTTGCCCAATCTTTTGTTTTCTTTCCTTGGGTTTTGTTACTTGTCTGAGCAACTAAAGTACCTTCAACACAGTTGGTTGAGAAGAAGGCAATGTTCCTGGTCTCCAGGGGGTTGTCATTGGAGAAGTCCGGAGTACGAGTCTGGGGCTCGGATTCACCAGTGAGGGAGGAGTTGTCCACCTGGGTGGGTAGAGAGATTTACATGAATACAATAACTAATGGCATGGATGTATGTGACATTCGGATTAAGAGGACATTGAGGTACCAACCTTGCAGCCGCTGGCGGAGATGATACGCAAGTCAGCTGGGATCCGGTCTCCTCCTTTCACCTCAACAAGATCTCCAACCACCACTTCTTGAGCGTTGATGTTCTTCTTCTCGCCATCACGTACAACTAGGGCTTGCTACAAGGCAGACAAGAACATTAATATTTCTAGACGTAACAGAAACAAAAACACCCAAAAAAGGTTCTCAAAAATAGACAACACCTGCGGGACCAGGTTCTTGAATGAGTCCATGATCTTTGAACTTTTGGCCTCTTGGTAGTAGGAGAAACAACCGGTGACAATGACGACAGCCGAGAGCACGACACCCAGGTACAACTGTGGGACAAAGATGTAGAATTACGTGAACATACCCCGAACAAACGAGCACAGAAAAATTACAAACCCACCAAGAGTCTCGAATACATCTGCTTCCAGTTCTCCCAGAATGCCGGGAGAATAAACATTCTATAATTGGGTCCTTACGTTATCATTAGCCGGCTCATCCTCCATCGCTGCCTGGATTCCGTAGGCCAGGAAGCAGAGGAGAGCGCCAGTCCACAGCAGCATGGAGAACCCGCCAAACATCTGCTTGCAGAACTTCACCCACTCCGGAGTAGTGGGAGGAGGGGTCAGGGAATTGGGGCCATCACGGGCAAGGTTCTCTGCAGCTTTAGCACTGGATAACCCCTGAGGAATAACACATTGCTTGTGTTTATTCTAACTAGGACACCGTCAACCCATATTTTTAAAGGTTAAACCTCTGACTACCACGTTTCTAAAAAAGCAAGTATATTTCGATATTTGTGCCCATCCACACTTCCCCTCATTCTGGAGATTCTATTTTGCTTTACATGATAACGGAAGGAAGCACATCGTCAACACAATAATAACTTTCCGCAAGATCTGTCAGTTGCCAAGTCATAACTCGATCATACATTTCCCGTTAGGCAGAAAACCGGGAAACAAATCAATGTGGCTCTGGAGAAAGTCTTTGCTGGCAGTTGCCAGGCAACTCAGAAAACAGTAAAAACAGGGCCATCTCCTCTACTGGGATTGAGTGTATCCAAAATCTGGGCTGAGGTGATGCGAGGCTGCTGTCTGTTAATTATTCAAAAGAGCCGCTCCGCTGCGAAGCTGCGCTCCCAAGTTTGGAGGCGTTAATCGTCTATTCCCATTGATCTCTACGTCATGAATGAGAGAATTTGCATGAATGTAAATAGAGGATAGTCTCTTATTTTCTCCTTTCTGCTATTGGACTCTTGTTACCACCAATTCTGACAAAGCCTTTCTTAATCAGTCTGAGACTAAGAAACCCCAAAATTCAATAGAACTTAATCACTTATTGGTTAAGGAATTTGACATTACCATCTGGAGCTACAAGAATTCAGGAGACTGAAACTAAAAATGCACTCCACATTTTGTATCCACAAAAAAGTTCAAATTAAACGATTTTAAGACCAGTTGTAAAGTGATGTTAAGACATTGGCAGGCAAAATGAGTGAGCCACTCAAAAAGGTTTGATTCTTGTAATCACGGCAATCTGAGGGACATCAAAGGAAAATTAATAATGATGCTCATTATTGCTGAAAATTATATGGACTAACCAAATATTTATGACTGTACAAAATATTCCAGTGTCGTAAAATGTTTGATACCATTTTAGATTAACATGACCAACTGTTCAATCTACTCTTAATTTTCACCTGACATGTTGGAAAGTGTTTTTTTCTCCATTGTTTTCAATACTGTGACAGGCACTGGTTGTTAGTTTTATCACATTACCATTAAATAAACACTTTCAACAACTAATCCATTCAACAACTAGAAATTACATTAGGCTTCAACCCAGCACCCCCCCACCCCCTTCAAGGGGACGTTTTAGGATGTCGTCATGACCCCTGGGAGTTTTGTCTAGTTAGGCTCCAGAAAATATTCAATAGGAACAGAACAATATGCCCCACCAACATTAGACAACATTAAAAATCCAAACTCAAAATTGTGACCAAGCACATTAACCTAATAACTAGCAGTGCATATTTGAGAGAAAACGGCCATCATGGGTAATTAATGTGCAGGAGATCCTACAGCCTTTGTTACATTAAACAGTCAGTACTGTGATCATGTTAAAGACAATCATATTGTCCTACATAAAAGGTTTTTATTTTCTTTGTATCTGAAAAGCATACCACCTAAAACCCCCACATAATTTCATTTAATTACTTCTAAAATGGTTTGGGACACCTAGGGCAATGATCTGATAAAAACCTTTTGGGAACCATGTCACAAGAATGGGGAAGTCCCTAGAACTAACCAGGAACTAGACAGAACCTCCAAGGGACCATGACAAAACAAAGAATGATTGCTTTCTGGGACTTCACAACCTCCGGGTGACTGTACCACAACTTCACTGGGACGTTTTGAAACCATCATACAATTTCCCCTTGATAACATTGTGGTTAGATCAAGACACCTGCTGACAGCTCTTCATAGTGTCTTCTCTCTCATTTTTACCCATAAGAGTAGGAGTAAAACGTCAAAGTTCAGGCAAAACTGTTTCTTTTTAAGGGAAAAATGTAATCAATTTCGTAGCACCAGACTTACCCTGCTCAGGTCAGTGCCATATTTGCGGTTGAGTTCATCCAGGGTCAGTTTATGGTCATCCTATTGGACAGGGATAAGAGACATTTCATATTGCACTGTACTGGATTTGCACTTACTCTGTCCTATTGGACACAACTACTTAAGGTTATCATGTTTACTCAAGATTGCTGTTTTCAACCTTGACACCAAGTCAATGACACCAACACATGAGTTAACAGGTCTGGCAGTTTAAAGACCTTTGCAGGTTTTGAAAGAATAAATGTGAGAGAGGCTGACTCACCAGATCGACTTCCTTCTTCAGCTCATCCATGTCCCGTTCCTTCTTCAATGCCTTGGCATTCTTCTTCTTGCCCCCCTGCTCGGAGGTCGCTGCCAGTTCATACTGTTCCCGTCCTTCCTATTGAGAGCAAGAGAGACAGGTTGAGATGAAAACAAATCTCACCTAAGTCTGTGCTGAAGTCAGGAGGCCACTTTTGAAACTAGTCAATACGAGAAACTAATTTCAAAAGCACCGTTAAAATTTACCAGAAGCCCTTGGCTACATTTACATGTTTTCATTTTAGTAATACAGCAGACTCTCGTAGCCGAAGAGACTTGAAGAAGTGAGAGCACATTTATTTTTATACTGGTCCCCCTTTGGCACTCTTGCATCATAGATAACGTACATTTTTACATCAGCAGTTACCCTACCTAAAACCCCAATAATAATAATAATAATAATAATAATGTTTGACTCTACATAGGATCAGAGTGGTTAACCCCAATCTTGATGTTGCACTCTGGAGTTAATGCACAATTTCAGCCAGCAATGTGAAAGGGGTATTCATGAACCAAAATGGTCCCTGTTTTTGTGCACATCACCTGTCCGTACACGTTCCAACCGTTCATTTTTATTTTGACCTATTCATAACAGTTCACACAAATCTGTCTTAGATACAAGGATACATTGTTTTGCGCTGTCACCACTAGCCATAAGCAGTGGACATGCTCATTTATCTTTCCCTAAATCACCCCTCTTTAGTTTTTGTTAAGTGCTTTCTCTTTGAAAGCCAACTAAAATGGTAGTCTGCATAAACACAAAGCAGATGGGGTGTTTATTTTTTTTAAACAAAACAAGTAAGAGTGACATGTAGCAGCAGTTTCTGCCTATGAGTGTGTGTGAACCAATTGTTAGCGGAGTGGGAAAACAGAGAGTGAATGGCTGGAGTGGAGCCCAGGGAATACTCAGCCCCGCTGACATACTCCGGGTCAACGCACCGAGGAAATACAGTCCATATCTGTGGTACCACCTTAGTTAAGATTGTCTGGGATGTTAGGGTAGCATTGTGCATCTGGATGTTGTTCCAGTTAACGTTGACAAAACAAATGTGACTTAAGCAAGGTGCATGTATAGAGGGTGATTAAATTATAATTTTTTTTTAAATAAATGTCTCAACAAATTCAGGGTTCACTTGAACATGTCCGGCTCCTCCCAACAAGATGAGGGAGTCGCTTCCTTTTTTGGTTCGAAAATGGCTTATTCTCGTGTAAATCCTTAGACTAGGGCACAATCATTTAGTTGCGTGTTACCACCTACAATGTTCATTCACATGTTCACGCCAAAATTATTCCTATGAAGTTCTTAAATTAATTCTCATCTGCTGCCAGGATCTTTTTGCTCCCCCGAGGTTACATCTATAGAATGCGTGTTGTCATGAAAAGCAATTTAGGAATTTAATAAAACGTCATTCCTGTATTGGCTGTGCTATTGCAACTGTGACACACTTTTGGCCAGGCTTCCAATCTGGCTTTTTGGGCAGCAGAGCCCTAATTTACAATTATTACATGGGAGAAATCACAAGCAATACACATCATTTGTATAGTCAATCCAATGCCACGTTGGGTTACATTGGAAAAATACAGGTTGAGAAATTTGGTTAAATAATTGTGTGGAAAAACAATAAACTAAAAGAATCTCAAAAACGCATGTATTCGTGGTCCAGTAATTCATTCTCTTTTTATGCACAGGCTTAAACGTCTCTTCCATTTTTCCTGAAAGGGAGATGCAATGGTGAGGGAATAGAGTCTGATTGGTGGATGCACTGTTTATTCAAATTCCCAGCTAACCTAGTAGGTATCAGGTTTGGTTCCGAGCATTGGTTGCTATGTTTTCTGATCAGGCTACTCTTCCTGCATTCTTGGAGCTAAAAACCCTAAGCTGAAGTTTGCTAAAGTCCTGGTTTGACAGTGATGGCTCATACCCCTCCGCTATCGCAGCAATCACTATTGTAACCAGTCAACCACCATTGAGTTTTCCTGACTGTTCACTTCTCAGAAGCAGAACATCCTGAACCCGGAAATGACAACGGCCTGAAGTTCAGGAGGAACGCCGAGCATCACGTCACGTTGCTCAGCTCTACCAATAACCAGACCTGAGAGGAGGGGTTGGGCACAGGGTCATTTCAACATATTCTTGGGTAATCCGGGAACGCCAGAAAATGTGGCTTTTTACACCACAACACGGTGTCGGCTTAGGGGCGGCATTAACTGGACACTTGAGATTCATACACACACTCTGTAGTCTCCCATTGTGAGACGTTTATCCAAACAGCATACAGTTTACTCAACCTCAATATTAACGCCCTGTCACTTCTGTGGAAGCGGAGAAACAGTAAACGGTCACAGAGTGAAAGGGGGAGGAGTTGTCACGACAGCATGCCAGCCTGGAGCAGCAACAGGAGAACACACCGCACCAGATAGACATCGGTCAGGCAGTTAGCCATCATAAATTACTCAGGATCGGCTGGCTGTCAAGGAGAGCGCTTGACATGCTCCTCCTGTAATAACCCTCTGGGGTTACACAAAAGCAGCTTCACTGTAAGCATGGCTGTTCCTAGTTCCAGAACCTGATCTGAGTCCCTGGAGCGTGACTGACTGTCAAATGCTTTGCTTCTTTGTTGTATGTATCCAACATCAGGGATCCTACTCATTTCTTATGTTGGAACAGTAACGGGTTGGAAAGACATGTCCGGCTTTTGTCCACGGGGCCCTCTCAAGGAATCTGTTTTTGCACTCCCCTGTGGTCTTTCCATTAGTTGACAGGCGCACAGATTGGCACTTCTTGGGAATACACCTTTCCACTCCTCATTGAGATAGACTCACCATAGATAGTTCCCATGTCTTGTACAGATCTCTTTTAAACACTACAAAGCAGGAAAGTACAACAAAGGAAGTACTACTCAACTCACACAGAAACTGAACAGGAAGCTACTCCAGAGAATGTCCGGAAGAGTGATCTCACACAAAGAAACCCAACGAGTATTCCTATCATGGTGCCTAGGCCAATACAATACAATTGGTGGGCGATAAAGATATTTAGAATGACTCTGTCTTGTTTCTGGACACAAGCCGTGCAGTCACAGAATTCATTCAGACCCTCTTAGGAAAACACTTAAGATACCAGACTTGGCGCATTCTTATGTGGGATTATGGTAAGGACTGGGGCATGTAGCTACAACAATGGTTAACTGGACAGGTATCTGAATACCATATCTACAACATTCCAGAGGAAAATATTCCCCCAAGTATTTCTTTTATCAGGATGTGTCATTAAGCCTTCTACCATAATGTAGAGAGTACAGCGATTACAGATAGCTATTAATACATCAGGACCGATAAACACTTTGAAACAGATAGGCCATGTATGAAAATTCTCTCATGCAGTCAGACTCCGGCCACACAACCATAGAATATTCTCTATAGGACTACACAGCTGGCACAGCTTCTACCCCCAAGCCATAGGTCTGATAAAGAAGACTGGCAAATCGCTACCAGGCTGTCCCGATTAGTCTTCCTCTGCACTTCCCCATTATTGTCGTCTACAAGCACACAGACTACTCTCCCTATAAACACACACGTTGTTGCTGGTACTGTTCTAAGATGAATGGCCTCGTACCGCCTGCACATGGTTCTGGCGCTCCACATAAAAATCACCATGTTATTCCCCATTCAGAGCATCTTCTATTTGTTTATCTAAAACATTGGATCTCAAAAGCACAACGCCGGAGCATACAGACACCGTGAACATTTTGGTCTCACTGTCCAAATGATGTATATACAACCGCATGGGTTTACTGTGGTCCTCGTTATGGCTGCGTATGGTTAAGGAGTAGGTGTAATATGTGCAGGGGAGAGAAAGGGAGCCTGAACATAGGGTGCGTGGAAGGGCTTCTCTAAAAAGAGAACATAAAGAACCAGTTTGAAAAAAACGACAGCGACAGTCAAACAAGAGCCCCACTGAGACAAGGGGCCTCTCTTTTGCGCTAAAATACACCACGGCTTCCAGCTCGACATACGCTTAGAAGAGACGGTCGAGCGGGTGCATATTTTACAGTCGGGGTCGAATTCCTGCAAACACCATTCCTGGTTCTGTTCCTGTACGTGTGCCAAATACTAAAGCTGCTCACTCAAGCATATTGGCTCCCCCTCGCCCTGGGACTTTGCCCCGTTGCTACAGGCGACATAACCACACCTCTCAGATATCTGAATGGACAGTCACGTGTTACTCTCCTCCCCCTTTTCTCACCCCTCTAACTTACTTTCTCTCTGTGGAGTAAAAAAAATAAAAAAAAACTCCTTTATTCACAAGAAACGCCCACTACAGAATGGTACACAGAAGATGTTGTTCGCTGACGTTTCGCCCGAACCCATAGTTCTTTGGTGAACTATCCAACAGAATACAATCAATGGGGTGCAGCTTCCTGTATAGTTATAGTGAAATTATATGTAGGTGAGACCATTGCAAAATGTAAATTCTGTGTAGGCCTAGAGCTGTGTGACAAAATGTCCAGCAGAATGGAAATGCGCAGATCCCCTTCAGTGTGAAGAATAGAAAACTGCAGCGTGACAATTGGGAAAGTGTAAGAATGTATGGTACTGTCCTCCAGTGTAACTGGCTTGTGTCAGTGATGGAAAATACTTCATAATGTTTGGGCAGCTAAGCCAAACAGGAGCAAGGAGGCAGGCAGGCAGGATGAGAATGAGGCGGTGGGGGTGAGATGTGTTCTCTGTCACAGAGATGGGGTGGCGTGTGTGACAAAAGGACTGCCTAATACATAGTGACTGTCGAGCGGAAAGAATGTTAAATCCACAGAAGAGAGGGAGAGAATAAGCAACAAAAAGAGAGGTTGGGAGCGAGACTCTTGCTTCCACAGTGGACCCCTGGGGGATAAGAATGGGCAGCAGAGGCCACAACCTGATGGCGGCTCAGAGGTGGAACATGAGAGAAACAACAAAGAGTTCCCTGATCACACTGTCTTTTTTTTTTCTTTCAACGGTTCATTTTCTAAACCCTCATTTGTGGTTCACGGTGGAGATTCTTCATAAGCCACTTTCCATTGCACCCAGGGGTGGAATCCTTAAACAATGACCGCCTTCATGACCAATGGTGAGAGCAGAAGCATTAAAACAAAGAAAGAATGCAACCTAATAACACTACAGGAAAACAGTCTTTTTTTCCCCATCTCAGAAAATCCTGGTTTATTTGAGACACAACCGCAGTAGTATTCCATTTTATAATGGCGCTATCGGTGCTTTTCAAATTATTAAAAATACACACAGTTTTTCTTTGATCCACCATACTATTAGATCCAAACAAATTAAACCAACCCCCCTCTGAAATGACCCCATGAATAATCATCTTCTCCCTTTGCCTCCATCGTCTCCTGCCGCTCTTCATTTTACCTTTCGTACCACCCCACTGATTCCGCCATCTCTTCCAGCACCTCTCACTCCCTCATCCCTCTTGCGAGTCCCCCTCCCCTCATCCCCGCTCTCTCTCATCTCGCTCTCTGTGGACTCCCGGAAAGAATTAGTCTGGCTGTCTAAAGCCTTGTGTCCGGGCATCTGCGCCTATTGCGAGTGTACTGGACTGGAGTGCTGAGAAGAGGGTGGGGGCAGGGTGGGGTTTTCACCGCCACCACACCAGAAAGGGGGGGAGAAATACTATATGCGGATGTGCTTCTCTGTATTCACATCTCGCAACAGACTGCACTCCGTCTTCCTAACCACCTCCCTCCCAAGGTCTCCAGAGATGAATGCATAATTTAACACCGTGCTTGTACGACGTGCAGCCCAGCAGGGAGGGGCGAGCATTTTATATGATGGTATTACCTACCACAATATCCCACTCAGTACACAATACAGTAGGACAGACCATCACAGGGAGCTGGAAAAACACCCTCCGATACTAGCCATATTCAAGCCATATAAATTGCAGGTATATACAGGTGTGGCAAATCCAATTAACAAAAACAGTCGTTAGTGGTTTTGTTATTCTAGAATCAACAAGAGATAGTTGAATGGCTGTACAGTTGAATGTGGAGTTGATCTATTGAATGGAAACTCGGAAAAACACTGAGCAAGAAACACGTCTGCAGCTAACTTCGCCTAGGTGCTGCTTATGTTGTGATCTGAAGGGTGACAAAAAATGCCCTTCACAACCATATGCCAAATCCGTATGGAAACCCATGAGGGGATGAGGAGAATTAGCAGGAATTCAAATATGGCCCATCTGCGTCACAATATACAAGTACAATCTGGGCATATGTGTGTGAATGGCCCCATGCGAACGAACGTGAACTTCCCAGAAGCATGTCACTGTTGGTGTTCAATAAAAACGGACTAGTTTTGACGAGGAAATAGACCACAGAAGAAACTTTATTAATAGGGTTTAGGGTCGGTCTCGCAGAGACAGATTAAGCCTTGTCTAGGACAAAAAGAAACTAGCTCAAAGGACTTTCTATTGAACTTGATTTTGTAGTTCCAGACTAGGCTTAATCCGTGTCTGCGAAACAGGCCCATAGTGTTTTTACTGATCTGCTTTCGGTTTAACTCCCTTTCTGTCCATTTATTGTAACCAGCCCTACAAGCTGAGCAGTGACCCACACTGGACAATCTGAAAAGTAGTAGAAATATTGTGAGGTCAAATCTGAACCCATTATAGAGAACTGTTTCACAAGCGTTGACAGATGCAATACTAATCTATGCTAAACTGTCCTGTAAAGTAGAGCAGAGCAGACTAAAAACTAATTTCATATTTTACTATACTGTTTTCAGTTCCATTGATAGAGATTTGGTCTGACCTGAACCAACCAAATGTGGGCTGTTTAGGGGTGGAGTTTTATTAGATAAATAGCAAGTGAGTAGAATAAATGTACAAACATACTTAATAGGATATTACATTTTGCGCCTTTAGCCTAGGAAACACTAACCGTTTTCCAGGACCTATTTTTCCAAGGACTAAAAGATCTGTGCGGATTATGTTTTGCATATTTAATTACACATACGTGTCACTGTCAACCACAGACGATTGTGATGAACGGGGCATGTTTGCGTCGCAGAGCAGTGTCTAAGAAAGTATGAAATCTAATTGTTTGACGCCACCACCCTCCAAAACCAACATAGATGTCAATGTTAGTGCAAACACGTTCCGTCCTACTTCCTCCGCAACAGTCTACCTCTAACAGTCTGTCCATAGTGGCAGGTATACACTGAACAGGTAAGAGATATTCCATTACTAATTTATGCAATACCCTAAGACACAATGTTCCTGTTTAAATAACTATACTTAGTAGAGATTTTGTAGGCCAACCTATAGGGTTTTTGATTATGGCCAATATACTGGGCTAATGGCTGTTCTTATGCATGACACAATGCTGAGTGCCTTGATATAGCTCTTAGATACCACAAACCCCTTATGGTGCCTAATTGCTTCTATGAACCTGATATTAATGCAATTAGAAAAGTAAAACATACAGTGAAATATATTTGTCATACTGGTCAAAACTTTAGGCCAATCAGCATTCAAACAAATATCCCATTATACTTTATGACTCTTTTGAAATATCCCTGCAACTGCAATTTAAACAATTTCGAGAAATTTGAGTACAACTTCCCATTCCGTAACATTCATTTCAGTATAATCCGTTGCAATGCACTGACTCATTCAAACAAAGAACATCACATCTATTCAGAACTGGGCTACAGGCTATATCTCACAGTAACAGAAGTCACAAGATCGTACGTAATTCTCCGTCTATCCCCACTTCCCCGCCACATGAATTGAAAAAGAAGACGCATTTTAAAGACGTTTTGGCGGAAGTTTGCTTTGATGAAGATCACTGTATCTCCATCTTCGAACTTTCCTAATCTGTCAGTTAGAGCGAACAGTTTAAAGGCGATCATTGGGACGTCCCAATTCTGACATTATCCCATTGAAGTTTAAATGTAAAACTGTTTTCGAAAGGGATATTATCTGGGTAAGAGTTAGTTAGAGCTTAGGATAGGGACGTTACGGATCACAGTTAGCCCCAAACACAGTCATATATACAGACACAAACATCTTATTATGTCTCCGCACCAACCGATCCATCATCGCAGCCTACATGCTTTTCATTCTGCGGACTTGAAACAAGCAAACGTTTTTATCCACCTTTTTTGCTTGAAAGTTGAACTACCCTTTTCAGACAAATATATGGAAAGTATAAGGAGCATTACTTCTTCAATCGTTACCGGCGCTGAGTTACCTCATGGCTTCCTATTTTATCACTTCATCCTTTTTAAACGACTTTTAACCCAAATTCACACTCGGTCAAGACATCGAATATTTTGTACAGCCTACAAAATGCGGAAGTTAAGTCACTTTCGCATCGCAGGCATTTTGAAAGAAAGCGGCCATCATCGCACATGTGATACTTTGAAAACAACTTCGATTTGTTTTGTTTTTCAAAAACCACCTGTATGATAAAACCGCTATTTCACTTTGTCCCAGCACAATTAAGAATACCGCAAGTTATGAGCATTTTATGCTGGAAATCGAATGTAAATGAGGAAAGAAAAAGTTAACTTACTCCTCGTCCCATGTTTGCGGTTTTGTGGAGGGAAAACAATTCTTGACCAATTAAACCTTTATGAACTTAAAACGAATTAAAAGTGGAATTGCCCCTGGATGTACCCTAATCCACACGTGTCACTCCTCCTGGACACGCATCCAAGCTCCCCTCCCGTTACAAGGTCCAATACTTATACACAGTGTTCCTTCGACCGTGACGTCTCCACTTTTTGCCATGGTAACATAGAATGGAGGGGCGGAGTCTTGATTATTGAACGTTTTACGATTATCGGTCTCTATAAAGTACGTTTGAATCTATTGCGTGACAGTGGACTTTAATCTTTGTAACTTCAAATGTTGATGGAAAGTAAATTGTTCACTTTGAAGGCTTATTGATAAGGATTACATATGTCAATATCATATACCCTCACTCAGAACATAAATTGTCAGTTTTTTCTCTTTTTCCAAATATCTAAGAATGAACATATACAGCCTAACACACTCTCCGTCAAATTAAATGTAACCTTATCAATATGTTTATATGGCAAGCTCTAAACTACATGAGTAGTCTGAACTATCCTTCCCTAGGAATATGTTGTTTTTTTTTACCGGAACATGATCACTTTCTGGACACTGTCAACTGAGAAAAAAATAATGTAAACATGAATGAGATATGATGTCAAGTTGTTATATCTACAAATAATGAACCCTTACCATTAACCTAACTCTTACCGTAGACCCTTGTCTCAAGGTTCCTGGTATTAACTTCAGTTGTAATTTCAGAGACAGTCAGGTAAAACTATTATTGGCACTCTAGATAAAGATGTGGGAAATAAATAGTTCAAATGCTGGGCTAAATTGTATGTTCAAACAAATGGGAAAATTATCCCATTATATACTTAGACTATGGCTCAAAAAATACATGTTTTAAAGGAATCCAAATGAATCTCTACCAAATCAAAACCTTCCATGATGCTCTGTTTCACTGGGTTATGAAAATGTGGAAAAAATGATTATAAAATCCCTTTGGGAAGGTCTCAATTGCACATCCTTTGCATGATCTCTCTTCATCGCCTTCATCATGCATGTTGTAGCCACATTTCTAGGATGGTTTTATAAATCTTGATCAACCTAAATATAGCAACAACATGATTACCATAGCAACTAAAACAAGAGCAAGAAGATGGGGGTAATACAGCAGTTCATGAAAACTAAATTAAAAAGATAAGTGCTGTATTCACATGCTTGTCAGAAACAGGAAAACCTAAAACCACGATCCGCTAACCAGTTAGCAATTAAAAAATCCCAATGCCCTCTAGTCTGGACATAGTACCTCAGGGGTGTCTAAAACCGATGTATCAGTGCCACAAGTTGACGTGCGAATGTCAGAAATGGTTTCCTATCTTTGTAAAGCTCTGGCTTCTCCTTGTGGTAGGTCAGATGCCTGTGAGCTCAAACGTCGTGGTTTGCTGGATGCCCTCTCAGCACATATGTTGTTGTGAATACTTTCTGGTTGAGCAAACAGTGTGATATCCAGGAGACACATTTTCATCTAATTAGACCAAAAGGATCCCGAGCTTCCAGAAACCCCATCTCATGTTAGACGTGATCCTAGCATGTGCAGAATGCCTCTGGAAGCTCTTTTGTTTCCAGGTCGACAAGAAATCCATAAAAAGTTAGATTTGCAGCCCCTAGGCCACTGCTCTGCTTATAGCACTGCTTTAGGCTATTGTGCATTTCACACTGTTTTTATATATTACTTGTATGTCATGGACCTCAACCGTATTACATGTTCATGTCATCATCATTATCATCAGTCAACCGTATTACACCTAAAAATCTATTGAAGCTCTGACTTCTATGATGCTAGCAACCTACTTATATAATGGGAGTTTGTCTTTAGCATGCCTTTTGTTTTTACCCCCAAAACTACTCTCCATCACCATGAATTTCAAAACAGGCATTGAATCCCACTTCTACAGTATGTTTCATATAGTCTTAATCAGAAATATATTTAGTACCTATATTACTGATGTAGTTACGCAACTTGAATAACCAAGTTTTGATTATGCCTGGAACTGGCCCTGATATATGGTGCTCAGTGACTGACTTTTGTGTTTCGTGGAAAGAAGATGGAGAGTACGTCCATATTACTTCTTGTTTCAAGATTAATGCATATAAATGAACTTTTACCCCACAACACAATGACACATTTATTCTGGTGAGTATACTTGCAACAACGTCCCTCCCTGTAGTAGGTTTTGAAATGGTGTCTGAAAGTACCAGTACATAAGATTATAATGTTGAACTTGGTTATAGCCTAATGATGATGATGGGATTCTGGTTTTTTTTGTGCTACTTAGCTACCGAAACAAATAGGCTAGCTTATCAAAATTATGTGTGTGTGTGTGTGTGACATGGCTGGTTGTGTTGAGTAGCCTGCGGCCTTCCTCATGATTTGTTTTGTGGTTCAGTCTACCCACCAACTATTAAAAAAAAAACTCTTAGCGAATCTTACTTTTCTCTTTGTGACACATGGTTGGGCTACTGTGTGGGCTACGTTTGTAGACTGAAATAATAATTGAGCCATAATCCACATGATACCTACCAGCACAACATGAGTGCCATTCTGTGTGTTATTCAACTATTATCCATTACTTCAAAAGGCATTTTTTCATCAAGTTTAATAAGATCTGTGTTTTGTGTTCACTTACACTGCCTCACCTTTTTGATGACTATGTAAATATCTCTGAAGAAGGTGACTTTATCAAGATCTTATACAAGCCTATATTCAGCAAAAAGAAAATTGCCAAGTGAATGTATGAACATATATAGACAAACGTCACCTTGTGCTAAAAAGATTTAGATGAGTTTCAAAACGCAGAGGCTTATAAGCCTAAAAGAATCACAGAATGTATTTCTATTGAATCAAAATATCAACTATGAAAGAAATGAATGGTGGAATAGCGCAAAGAGTCATACACATGTTTTGGTGCAAGGTTTTGTGATGACTCAAACTGATACTATTTCAATCAGTTAAGATATGATACAAGCTGTTATCAACCTTTTACATAAAATGGGGCATATTAAATGTTTTTCAACCCTCTGTGGTGAGACCCTAAGACTGTGCCAGTGTGTATTACTATGTAGTTACTTGTTTATATCTACCTTGTTTTTTTGGACCAGTGTTTATAGATATCTTTGTTACATCCTGGTGTGGTATATCTGGTTACCTAGTCCATTTCTCCCAATCTCGTCTATGTTAGCCAGAGAGTACAGCTATTGTTATCTGTGTAATATAAGCAGATAGTATTTCAGCTACATACAATATGCATCCAAACTGAACTGACATGTTTTCAGAAACAAGTTTGTTTGGTTAACATTTCTTTAAAATTAGTGAAACTGATGTTGTAAAACTGATGTTATTGGAAATGTTGCCCAACCACGTTCCTAATGACTCATCTTTCTTTTCCTCATCAGTGGTGTTACTAAATCTTAACAGGCCTCTGCAAAAATAAAGGAACTGGTCCATCACCTCCGAACAAGTTCTTCTGACCAAAAGGAAAAACAAGTGTCAGTTTGTCCCTTGAATGTAGATGTAACGCCTGTTTCAGATACAAGACATTGTCTCAAATCAGGGTTATGTATATAGATTTCGCCGTAATTAGAAACTAAGCACACCTTTTTCAGTAGCCATTAATTTATAAAACCTTATACCCGTCTGGTGTTTCGATTCTTTATCACAAGCATTCTCAGAACTAACGCAATATTGAGCTTGAGTGTTTAAAAACTCTGTGGTTTGGCTAACCCATTCATTCTCTCTTGTCCCATGCAACTACTCGCATGTTTTGATACATTTTAGTTTGGAAAAGGAATGGCTACAAATACAGGCAATGTCAGGACGAGGACCACTGCACACATAACTCCACAAATAGCACTATTGTCTGCATACAGCCAGATATGGTATATATGACTTTAACATTGTTCTTATAACGCCTTGTTCTTATAATGACAGAATAAAGAAAAAATAATAAAGTGAATGAAATGACAGAATGCTGAGACAATAAGCAGAGTGGACGTAAAGTTTAACTTGGGGAACAATGTGGGTGCGATGTGCATGCACTCATTGCGCGCTGCCAGCCTAGCGATTGCCTGGGGACAGGGTTCGGTGCGTACTGTGCTGGAAACTGAAAGCAAACGTCTGGGAGGTTTTAATGTAACTTGGGGGTTGCAGTGAAGTGAAGCCTAATCATTATAACAATTATTATCTGGGGAATATCTGTCTGCCTTTCTTATTTGAGCTGTGAAGACAAGAGTTTTGTGGTGAATTATTTAATTTTTTTGTTTGTGCTATTCAGGCCTTCACTTGTGCTCCCAAAATCCCAACAGGTTGCACAGCAAAATACTTGGTTGGCAACACTGTAGAGCTCTGCTTTATAGCACTTGGTTATTATTACATTGTTACTTGTTCTTTCTCTGAGCAGTTTTGTAAATGTTTAAGTGTTTATGTTTGATTAAACTTATTATTTTGTCTTATTTATTTGAGTTATTTGAGATATTTAGTATAACAAAGCTCCATAAGATATCACATTTTGCTTTGTAGCACCTACAGACAAAACATTATAAGATATTTTTGATTGATATTTTCCATTGAGCTTGATTATTTTGTCAGGGACTAAGCCTAATCTGTATCGGCAAAACCAGCCCTATGTGGTTTTAGGATGCCATGGTAATGCCAGCGTGTTGAAAATATTCTCAATGGAATTAATACATTCATAACTATGCTTTTCGACAGTTAAAGATTTTAAACAATTCTTCCTCCAAAGGAAATTTTTAGGGGCTACATTTTGTGAAAATACAATTTAGATTTTGTAAGGCGGCCTGTGGATAAACACATTCTTAGCTGGTACTCAGCGGTGGAAAAGCTTCCAAAGAGAGTAGAGGCTAGGCGAGTACAGTCAAGCCAGTACCATGCAGTGCAAAAGCGCCACTTGAGTCTGGAGGTCCAGGATCCAATGCTCTGCAGCCTTCTGCCAGGTAAAAGATTGCTTACCTTCAAGTTACGTTCAAACCCTACACCCCTAACTACATTCTTCTTTCAACTACCTCGTCTCATGGCCATCCCAATGTTAAGACCATTCCTGTTCAAGTGTTTTCCGAAAACCTTAGAAACCCAACCTACTAATTATTAAACTGAAGATGTTAAGGAGTGTGTATGGCTTGGGCATGGGTCCTTGATGATATTCTGTGGACTTTTAGCAAAAAGCAACTTGAAAGTGTTTGTCTGAATTCTACTTGAAAGGTTACTCTGTCGTATAGAGACTTGTGGACAGACGGGGAGAAAGCAGCACACTTGAGCACAGTGTGTGTGAGTGTATGTTTGTGTATGTGCATTTTCAAAGAGAGAACTAAAAATATCTCACATCCTATAAATGAGTTGCCATGGAAACTATCACAATCCTGTCCCCAAGGAGCAAACGATAGCACAGGCTTCTCTCCATCTGCACAATGCCCCCTAGTGGGGAAGAAATACCCCGCCATCCATTGTATAGACCATATAATTAAGGCTTGACTTTATTTATTCATCCCGTGGACAGATAGGTAAGCTCAGTTTTGCATTTGATCCATGCGTAGACTAAGACAAAAGCAGACTCCTGTCTTTTACTCTATATTTTCCGTCCTGTTCCAGTAAGCATTAGATAGAGGATCTACGGGGAGAATCTGTTTTCTGCGATTCCCCAGTGGTCTTTACAATGTCTGTCACCACACCCTTCCACCAACCCCAAACCATTAAAGCCAATTCATTTTTGGGGTCAGGAGGGAGTAAGCTGTTCATCTTCCAGGATCTGTTTCCTGTGTGATGGCAACATTTTGGCAGATGTATACTACACACAGCATATTTTGGTGCAGTTTGGGCTTACCTGTAATTTGTTTAGAGACATAGTGTTGCCTAAAAAAACGGGTATGTTTAGTGTCTACAGGGCAGTCAAGAGGAGATATTCATGCAGCAATCAAGTTACTGAAATAGACGGTTGTTTAGTCTCAGCATTCAGGTTAGCAGAGTCTAAACTCTGCAGTCATTGCTCTTTTCTGTCGTGTTTTGCTGTTGCTGCTGTGTTGGTTTCCTCTACTACTAAGAAGTGAAAATCTCTCACTGAAAAGAACTGGGCATTGTTATGGGAAGAATGGAGAGTGGTTTTTAAAAGACTGGCTCTTTATATTACATTAACATAAAACCCTGTGGGTACACTAGTGATGGGGTAAAAGTGTTAATGGAAATGTAGCATTTGAGTGGTTTCTACACTACAATAATAAGTGTTGACAGGGCAGGAAAAGAGATGCAAATGAAGACATCTGCACAATGCTGTGACTGTTAGGATCTGTTGTTTTTGTGTGTTTTTGTTTGTTTATCTTTTTGGTCTTAATGGTTTGTATTTTAATTCATGAATAGAAGCACACCCTGTATATTATCTGTGAGACCTTTTATATTTTTCGGTCTGTTTTTGTGTTCAGTAGGAAAATATTTGACTAGTATTCAAAAGAAGGCCTAATGGGCATCCTTTGAAAATTATTTCAATGACCTTTCAACATTTGTTTTCACTAACTAAAATCTGGGATCCAACATTTAAACAATAAAAAAGTGACCACCCGACCTGTATTTTGAAAAAAAGCTACAGGATTGGACTGTAGATAATGTAACTACTTTTAAATGTGTATTCAGACTAGACCATACATGCTATTCAAATTGTACTTCAACCATGTGTTTATGATATACAGCATTATTAACGTCAAAAAATATTATTTATTCTGTTCTGTTGGTTTATGACAGTTGAACAATGCTAATGAGGAATGTGTAATTTATGTTATTAAAGAATCAGTTGGGTATATTGTTACTTTACTTTACCATATTTTTGCTGTATATATATTTTCTTCTTAATTTTCACTATGTAGGTGTAGTGTGCTAATTAGGAATTTGTAATTTATGTTATTAAAGAATCAATAGGTATATTGTAACTTTACTTTAACATAATTGTGCCGTATATTTTTCTTCTTAATTCTCACTATGTAGGTGCAGTGTGCTATGCCACCCTTCCTAAGCTTATTACACTCATATGTATTGATAAAATTCAACAATTCTACCAAATTGCTGCAAGTTTACATATATTATTATGTATAATATTGCTATACTTGCCATACCTATAATGTTCAATACTACTACCCAGATTGCTGCTAGTTTACAGTACTCTTTTTAAAGTGCTACTAGTGTACAGTGTTATGTATATTATTGCTTTATTTTATTTTTTTGGCAATATTTTTTCTTATGTATTTTTCCTCTTAATTCTCACTACATAGTTGTCGGGTGCCATTTCACACAAATTTCATTTTGCAGGATGACGCTGTGTTGTTCAGTGCATTGGACAAATAAACCTTGAAACTTGAAACTACTAATCCAGCGATTGATGTAGAATCCTAAGGATTGCAAGACAGAATCAAGAATCATTTTCAGAAAACATTAAACATTCCATGAATCCACACCTTAGTTATTACTGAATATAAAGACAGTTTGTAGCTTTCCTTCTCAACTTCTTTCCTTTTCCCTTGAATTGACTGCCTCATGTATCATTGAAAACCTTAACTGAGACCTTTGAGTCTGTTTTTTGTTGACCTAGTGATGACAGTAATAACCCTCCCCTGCTCTGCTGCTTTCTCTTTCTCTATTGTTGTCTTTTGCAGAGAGTCAGTAGGCTGGGAGGGTTGTCAGTGTTGATCAAGTGCACCTGGGCCTGGGGATAAAGGTCCTGGTTCCCTATTTTTCTGAAAAACCTTTATCCATGCTGACACTTTTAGTTTGAGTTATGGTGTCAGTTTGTGTTTTTTCTCACGTTTGTCCTCAAGTTATTTAATACATTTTCCAATTCGTCAGGTCCTATGATTTTGAAGTCTGGGTAAAGGACACTGTTTTTGGTAAGACGTTTTCTTTGTTAGCTTTTTGCTATTTGGCTAGGGCTATTAGTTTAGGTAAGGCAATTGGAGGTATATATGTAGCTTGGATGTGTTTGGCTAACACTTATGGGCTTATTGGTTGCGCTGGTTTGTTTGGGATCTACTTGTAAATAATTGTAAAGCATTGCTTTGTGACCTATTTGTTGGTCATGCGGTTGTTATATTGCACATGGGATTTTGACAGTTTGTGCTCTTCCCTGAGTTAATTAATAAATACCTTCTTTTCTTCTACCTGAAATTTCTTAGAGCTGGGTTGTGACAGTCACCATCATCTCACATGACCACACCTCTCATGGCTAACGTCTAACACCTAGAATTTCATCTTGTGAAATCGCTAGATGCCAGCTCTGAAGCAATCCAAAAACAGGAGAGGAAATATGTAGCAAAGTCTGCGCGGAGTGTGTGTCAGAAAGGTATACCACATAACTTGAGATGTTTCACCAGTGCAAACCAGCCCACTAATGTTGTTCATCTACTTGAGTAGTCTGAATAGGCTGTGTGTTCACCCGATTTAATAGGATGCCTGGTATATTAAACATATTGATGGTTAGCCAACACATTCAGTTAAAAAATAAACTAAGTTTACTTCATAAATGCTATCCTTCCCATTCTATATTAATGACAGGTTTAGACTGACAGTGAAATGTTCATTTACTTTTCCAACAGTACAGACTTAGAATCTCATACGTATAGTTGTGCTCCAAAGTTTGCATACCCTTGGAGAATTTGTAATATATGAACCATATTTAAAGAAAACATGAGCGAGCAGGCAAAAACCAAATTTTATTTCTCATGGGATTCACATTCAACATAACAGAATGGCACAATCATAAAAAATGACCTGACCCCTGTTCACAAGTCTGCATTCCCTTAGTTCTTAATACTGTGTGTTGCCCCCTTTAGCATCAATGACGGTGTGCAATAATAGTAATAGTAATAGTTGTCTATGAGGCCCCAAATTCTTGCAGGTGGTATAGCTGCCCATTCGTCTTGCATCCAGGTCATGCAAAGTCTTTGGTCGTCTTGCATGAACCGAATGTTTGAGATCTCCCCAGAGTGGCTTGATGATCTTAAGGTCAGGAGACAGTGATGGCCACTCCTGAACCTTCACCTTTTTCTGCTGTAACCACTGGAGGGTCAACTTGGCCTTGTGCTTAGGGTCATTGTTGTGCTGGAAAGTCCAAGAGCGTCCCATGCGCAGCTTTCGTGCAGAATAATGCAAGTTGTCTGTTAGTATTTTCTGATAACATGCTGCATTCATCTTGTGATCAATTTTCACAAAATTCCCCCTGCCTGTAGAGCTCACACATCCCCAAAATATCAGTGAGTCACCACCATGCTTCACAGTGGGGATGGTATTCTGTTCACTATAGGCCTTGTTGATCCCTCTCCAAATATAGCTCTTATGGTTGTGACCATAATGCTCTATTTTGGTCTCATCACTCTAAATGACAGTGTGCCAGAAGCCATGATGCATGTCAAGATGTTGTCAGGCATATTGTAACCAGGCTTTTTTGTGGCATTGGCACAGTAAAGGCTTCTTTCTGGCAACTCGACCATGCAGCTCATTTTTGTTCAAGTATCGTCGTATTGTGCTCCTTGAACCAATCACACCATCTTTTTCCAGAGCAGCCTGTATTTCTCTTGAGGTTACCTGTGGGTTATTCTTTATATCCCGAACAATTCTTCTTGCAGTTTTAGCTGAAATCTTTCTTGGTCTACCTGACCGTGGCTTGGTATCAAGAGATCCCTTAATTTTCCACTTCTTAATAAGTGATTGAACAGTACTGACTGGCATTTGCAAGGCTTTGGATAGCTTTTTATATCCTTTTCCATCTGTATAAAGTTCCATTACCTTGTTACGGAGGTCTTTTGACAGTTATTTTCTGCTCCTAATGGCTTAGTATCTAGCAGAGTTTATCTATCTAGACACTAATTGCAATTTAAGCCACAGGTATGTGAAATTCACCTTTAATTGCCATTTTCACCTGTGTATGTCACCTTGTGTGTCTGTAACAAGGCCAAATATTCAAGGGTATGAAAACTTTTGATCAGGGCCATTTGGGTGATTTCTGTTATCATTATGATTTAAAAAGGAGCTAAACAACTATGTGATAATAAATGGCTTCATATGATCAATATCCTTGAATTAAAGACAGTGTTTTGCCTGATCAGTCATATTTTCAAAATCAATCCCAAAATTTGACAATTTCTGCCTGGGTATGCAAACTTATGAGCACAATCGTATATTATACCAATAATAAAATATTCAAAAGATAGATTACAGTGTTTCCCAATCCTGGTCCTCGGGACCCAATCAGATGTGTGAGTGCTAGGGCAAAAACTAAAACATGCACCCCTTTGGCTCCCGAGGACCAGGATTGGGAAACACTGAGATAGAAACATGTATAACCCAAAGAAATATGTACACAATGATGACATTATAATAATAAACAATGACAATAGCGTGAACATGTAAAGGGAGTTCTTTTGTAAGTGTTCAGTGGTGCATGGAAGCTGAGTTATACTGTATGTAAATACAGGTGTGGGTAACTTGACAGAAGGCTCAATAATACATAAAATATTTAAATGTGGAGAATTAACTAACCCGTCAACAATGTTCCACTTTTTGGTGCGGAAAACTGGCATTATTTTGTATGGCATTATTTTTCTTTGTGTTGTTGGGTCTATGAACATCTATCCACCAACATTTATAAGTCCATCTTTCTCACCTCGTTAACATGAAAGTGTAGGACCCACATGTAACACAGAACGGTACAATTTGAACTGCAGTTCTATGTATAATTAACATATTTATCATTAAGTAATAATACATTTGTAGGTTTTCGTCTTGGTCCCAGTGATGACCTTGACAGTAGCAACCTGTCAGGATGCCCCCAGTGGGGCCTCTGTAGAACCTTTTTGAGGATCCGGGGCCCTAGGCACAGTCAAGCTGTTTCCTAATTCTTTTGTCATGCATGTAGGTGTTAGGTTGGACTTCATATCCCACTCCCCTTCAATCTCATCCTTGTCCAGTCTCTCCCTTTCGTGTAATCCATGATCCACTCCTTTGTCCTTCTGGAATTCAGGGAGTGATTGTTGTCCTAGCAGCACAATGAAGATCCCTGACCTCCTCTCTATAGGCTTTCTCACTGTCATACGTGATCAGTCCGATCCCTGTTCTGTCTTCAGCCAACTTGATCACGGTGCTGGCGTGGCTCAGCCGTGCAGTCATGGGAGAACCGAAGGGGCCCCATTTTGAGTTTGAGTGCTGTGTGTTGTGTTGTTGCCTACCCTCTCCACGTTTGAGTGGCCCATCATGAAGTCTAAGGGCCATTTGCATAGGGGATTGTTCGAACCCAATTCTTATCAATTATACATGATGGTAAAGAATTTATACTGTAGACAATATTTTTATCACTTAAATGTTTAAAAGTGGTGGTTCGCTGTTCTTTATTATATACATAAAATAATACATTTAAATTCTTGTTCAGTGAATGAAGTATTGCAATGAAGACCAAAATATTCCATATTATTTGAGGATCTGTGGTTTAAGACATCTCAAAAACCAATGTGACTTGGGACAGAGCACAATAAATTACCCCAAAATGAGAAAATAACTAAAATGCAAGTGGTTTCAGTTAGGGGCCTTAGTTAGTTCAAGCTGCTGCCTCGAACATACAAAGCCACTGCTCTCTCCTGTCAAATAAAGCATAAAGAATACCAGAAAAACTGGGGGAAAAACAGTTTAGTCATAGACATAAATGTCAATTTAATTCAATGAAATCCAACAGAGTCTTGGGCATTAAGACTGTAGTGATGTTTATTCCAGTCAAGTCAACGCAGTCAGCAAGGCCTCAGTGCAGCTCAGTGCATCATCACGTGGTTCATTGAAATGAATTTAAATGCAAAATATTGAAATGTAATTTTGTTGATCGAGATGCCGCGGTAGAGCGACACTGGGTGATCCTGGAAGCCCCTCGGTCTCAGTAGTATGTTTCCTGTTCCACCCAGCCTTAAAGAAATATTCACAGTGAGATTTCGAAAGGTTGCCACACAGTAAGTCTTTGTGACATTGTCATGGAGTCTGAGAAGAAAGCGACTTTGATGTTCAAGACAAAGTCCTGAAAAACTTACCTCCTGGGTTCCGACGCAGGATGTATCTCCTAGTCTCATCATAGAGGAAGATGAGCAGGGAGTAAGGTAAGGCACAGAACCACCAGCTAGGCCTGAGGAACGAGAGGAAGACATTTGAGTCAAATGAGAAGAAAAGGCAATTATGAAGAGAGAAATAAACTAACAAAAGCAATTAACAGAGAGCTAAAGCACTCACGGGGGCCCCTGAATGTCAAGTGGCGTTTTATCACTGTCAGATTGCGTTTGCACTTCAGCTGGCTAGTGAAACTCAACTGACCCTGAAGCTCAGACCATCGATGTCTCTGCACATTTTAATATCAACCCACTGGACCACTCATCCTGACCTTTGTTCCCAGCCTAAATGCAGACGACGGCACGGAGAATCTGAAGGGTCAACTCACTTGAGCGGGTACATTCTCAGGGCAATATCCATCCCAGGGCAGTAAGACAGGAAAAGAGCCAGGGCAGTCTCCGCAAACAGGCCAAAGATGAGAACACGGTTCCTGAGGTAGGAGGAAGGAACAATATCATTCTCATGGGTTGCATGCAAGGCTGCATGACACGGCGATGTGTTCTGGGGGGGGATGTCAAAACCTGCAGTGATGGTCAGGATGAAGAAAAAGCCAATTTAAGACCTGGGGTAAAGATCATGGACATTAGCGGGTGTACTCACTTCATTCCCTGCTGTATGATAGAGTTCCTCCTGGTCTTGCAGATGATCAGATCAGCCCACTGCACAACTACAATGCTGGCGAAGAATGCTGTGTGGCAGGTGAACTCCACAATTTTTCTGTGTTCATATGTCTGGGGGATGGATTGCCGACCACATGTGGAGAGAAGGTTTTGTAGAAAAAAAAGGGAGAATAAAGCGAGAATTTACGGATTTATTACATTGTAACATTTTTGTAGTGAAAGATGATTGAATACTCTGACTGACACCATGTGCCTTCAGCCTGTGTGGAAGCTGCACCGAAAGTGGGTACTGAATAAATAGTAGTTCTGGAGGATCGGTCACGATCTGTTTACGAATCCCAAAGCAAGTTAGGCTTCAGACCTGTTTGTCTCTGACTTCCTGATGGTGACTAAGATGCTATAGCATTCTCACGGCCCATTTTCCTCCGCTGATGATCCCAAATGAAAGCTGTGCAACAACCCTAATCCAAGATTTTCCTGATACTGTGTCACATTTATTCATGACCTTTTCAGATGGGAATGAAATTCATAATTTTGTAATTTATACTAATTAAAAATAAAATAAACACACTTGGTTTGTGTTTTGACGCAAGAGCAGTTAGCTCCTTATCAAACATCGAATGCACATTGACTACTTCTCACTGGAAAAGCTGTGTAGGTGATTTGCAGTTTTGCACATGTGCAATAAATCCCTTATTTTTCTCTCTCCAGTTGACTTTTTCCAGCAATTTCTTCTCCCGTTTTCTGATTGGCTCAATGCTAGTGATTCATCAAGACAAAACGCAAAGTGCTAGATAATAGCCACGGGTAGCTAACAAAACACAGCATGAGGTGAGTAACCGATCATAGGGAAAATGAGCGCCAAGTGGTCGCAAGGTCTACAAACGCCAAAATGGGAATCGGCTTGTCATTTCAAAAGGAACTTATCAAACATGGCTAGCAGTAACCCATATAACACAAGTGTACTCACCCACTGCTGGCCGTAGCTGTCCTCCATGTCGTTTACAAACTTGTTGTCCCAGTTCATACGCATACCAAGCAGATCCATGGGCAAGAACCCGTTCTCAGCCAGAATCACAAAGTATGTGAAGAACCCGGCTGTGGCCTGCATCATACCTGTGGAGGGTATAGAGGACAGTACATCGTCAAAAAAAGGATCTGATTGGAAATAATAAAATAGGTTAGAGTCAAAGCAATTTGACTCTTACCAATTTGACCATAGGCTATGCTAATAAGTCTCTCGTTGACCAGTTTGTCTGTTTTGGAGTTTCTCGGCTGTCTTTTCATGATGTCGTTCTCAGCTTCTTCATAGGCCAACGAGATAGCAGGGACCTTGAAAGGAATAATGGGAGAGATCATTCTTATTAGACCAGTCTTTGGTAATTGAAATGTATCAGAACATGTGATCATATTTGATTTAAAGGTGGAATATCCACATCTAAAGGACCCACCATGTCAGTTCCCAGGTCGATGCAGAGGATGGTAACAGTTCCTAGGGGCAGTGGAATGTTGGCTATGATGAAGAGGAGGAATGGTGAGATTTCTGGAATGTTACTGGTCAGGGTGTAGGCGATGGACTTCTTCAAGTTGTCAAAGATCAGACGGCCTGATGGGAAATAGATGGGTGGGATAAAGGGAAAGTCAGGGTGAGGAGAGAAGGATGTAGCCCAAGCAGGTCAATAACCATCATTATAGCTTCTCGTACCCTCTTCAACACCAGTAACGATGGAGGCAAAGTTGTCGTCCAGGAGGATCATGTCAGCTGCCTGCTTGGAGACGTCAGATCCAGAGATTCCCATAGCAACGCCAATGTCAGCCTTCTTTAGGGCAGGAGAATCATTCACTCCGTCACCAGTCACAGCCACAATGGCCCCCTGAGGATGAGCAAAGAGAATTGTTCACAGATCTTGGCAACTTCGAAAATAAGATGCAGTCATTCTTCCTGATTTTTTTAGCCTGGATTAATTAAATCAAATGTTACCTGGCGCTGGCAGCCCTCCACAATGATCAGCTTCTGCTGAGGAGAGGTTCTGGCAAATACAATCTCAGTGTGGTGGGCCAAAATTTCATCCAGCTGTTCACTGGCTAGGTCTTTCAGCTCCCCACCATGGACAACACAGGCCTTGGCATCTCTGGACAGCACAAAGAAGGAAAATAAAAATATAAGCTACATTCATGTGAACATTTTGTCTGTCTTTATAATATTTGGACATTTGGTCCAGCTTTTAGCCCAGATCTTAAAGGGATAGTTAATATCCCCCGTATTAAACTGTTTATCGCAAAGATTTTAGGTCTCGTTAACGAAGTTGCTCCACTGATTCTCCCATAATACGACTCATGAGAGGCAGAGGTATTGTCCCAATTGCAGAGCAGGTAGAATTTAATGAACAGATACCCAAGGTCATGTAGCCAAAACTGCCAGAATCATTTTTCCAGTGTGGTTGTGTGGTTGTTTCAAGGAGCACAATACGACGATACTTGAACAAAAATTACCATTCTGTCATGACCTACAGTTGAATGTGAATCCCTTACGAAATAAAACATGTATTTTGTCTGCTCACTCATGTTTTCTTTACAAATGGTTAATATATTATCAATTCTCCAAGGGTATGCAAACCTTTGAGCGGAACTGTGCACAACAAACAGCAACATACCTTGGGTTGACCTCAGAAACTGGGATTTTCAGACGAGCAGCGATGTCCTCCACAGTCTCGTTGCCCTCAGAGATGATGCCCACACCCTTTGCAATGGCCTTGGCAGTGATGGGATGATCACCAGTGACCATGATAACCTAAGTGAAGGAAGGCAAGTGCTCTGAATTAGAGGCCTGAACACTGTGGCAGTTATGAATGTTTTGAGTTTAGTCTGATATGGTCATACCTTGATTCCAGCACTCCTGCACTTGCCAACAGCGTCAGGCACAGCTGCCCGAGGTGGGTCAATCATGGACATTAGGCCAACGAAGCACAGGTTCTCAGTGGGGAAGTTCACCTCTTCACAATCAAACTCAAAGCCTTCTGCAAACTGGTCATCAGGCAGCTGGAAATGGCAGAAACCTGAAAGGACACAGTTTAAAAAAAATTACAACATGTTCAAGACCATTAATTCTGTTAAAAACTCAGTGAATACCCTTGGATGAATACTTTTCAATACTGGCATGTTTTTACTTACCCAGCACTCTCTCTCCCAGTCCTCCCAGCTCTTCGTAGGCATTCTGGAAGGATTCCTTCAAATCTTCATCCAGGGCCTGTTCTTTTCCCTGGATCAGGATGGTGGAGCAGCGGTCCAGGATCCTCTCAGGGGCTCCCTTCATCACCAGCAGGTGTTTAGACTCTCCGGTCACAATGTTCTTATGAATGGAGAGCTAGTGACGGAATGAGTATTTGATCAGATTACACAATAAAGTCTCTAGGTAATGACCAGTTAGTCCTACTGTGCCTGAAATATTATTATTAGGCACAAAAAAGGGTTAGTGGCTTCTTCCATTTACATTCTTTTTTTGACCAAAATGATCTATGTTAAACCCTTTGTTATCCCAGAGATAGTATACAAAGTGTATGTAGTTACCTGATATTTGTTGGTGGAATTGAAGGGAATTTCAGCAACCTTGCGGTACTTTTCTCTCATTTCTTTGACAGACCCACAGCACAGCTCAATACATTTAAGCAGGGCAGACTCTGAAGCATCACCAGCCACATCCCTCTTGAGGATAGGAACATTGCTCTGTTCTGCCAGGAAGACGGCACGGTTACACAGGCCAGCGACTCTTGCCAGGGCAGCCCAGGTGGGAGAGCTTCTGTCAAAGGAGGTACCACTCTGGTTCTCTGTGGTGTCGGCCTCATGGATCTGGTTGTCGAACCACATGTGAGCCACGGTCATTCTGTTCTGGGTCAGGGTTCCGGTCTTGTCAGAGCAGATGGTGGAGGTGGATCCCAGGGTCTCCACAGCTTCAAGATTCTTCACCAGGCAGTTCTTCTTGGCCATCCGCTTGGCCGTCAGAGTCAGACAGACCTGAGACAGGAAGTCATATCAGAGGGTTGATGAATTAACAATGAGACAGTGGTTGTTGGTCAGAAGTGTTTGTTAAACATGATTTCATCAGCACTCACAGTTACAGTGGCCAGGAGACCCTCTGGTACATTAGCAACAATGATTCCAATGAGGAAGATACACGCTTCCAGCCAACCATATCCCAGAATGAGGGAGAGAATGAAGAAAGACACGCCCAGGAAGACAGCCACACCGGTGATGATGTGGATGAAGTGTTCAATCTCTACAGCGATAGGCGTCTTCCCACCTTCCAGACTCGTTGCCAGGGAGGCAATACGACCCATGACAGTGTGGTCACCAGTGTTGATGACGACACCTCTGGCAGTTCCTGGAAAGACATAACATGGAGAATTGGAACTTTTCAAGCAATTTTCCCTATTCAGTCATTATGGCTTCAAACAGATGTTTACCTTCAACACAGTTGGTTGAGAAGAAGGCAATGTTCCTGGTCTCCAGGGGGTTGTCATTGGAGAAGTCCGGAGAGCGAGTCTGGGGCTCGGATTCACCAGTGAGGGAGGAGTTGTCCACCTGAGTGGGTGGAGAGGAATGCATCAAATGAATGAGGAATGACACATTACTTAAACTGCCCAATGCCTCCAGATTTCTATGAAATATTACCTATTACCTAAGAACTTATTATTTTATTAAGCATGTTAAAAAGCAACTTTTCTGTGTAGGAATGATTGAGGTGCAACCCAACAGTATGATGTGGTCTTATAACAGTGATTAAACATGAAAATTAATAAATGAAAATGACTGCTTATTGGCCATCTCATCCTTCCCTAGACTGCTAATTGGCCAGATTATACTCGTCAGGAGGATGATATTTGAGGTATATATCTTTTTTTTTATAATCCCTAAACTTTGGCCAAAAAATTACAACAGAATATGCATTTTTAAAAGGGCTAAATGTTACATGGATTTTATTTTAAAGAACCAACCTTGCAGCCGCTGGCGGAGATGACACGCAAGTCAGCTGGGATCCGGTCTCCTCCTTTCACCTCCACTAGATCTCCAACCACCACTTCTTCAGCATTGATGTTCTTCTTCTCACCATCACGTACAACTAGAGCTTGCTATAAGGCAGTTACAAGGATTACACTCTATCTACATAACAATAAGATGGAATTGTTATGAGATTTCTTTAACAATGCAAGGAGTCTAACCTGTGGGACCAGGTTCTTGAAGGAGTCCATGATCTTTGAACTCTTGGCCTCTTGGTAGTAGGAGAAACAGCCAGTGACAATGACAACTACTGAGAGTACAACACCCAGGTACAACTGCAAAAAATTATGTGCAATAAGATTATTAGAATATTAAAATTAGAATTAAGTATTAAAATCCCACCAGACCTTAGAGGCTTGTTCCCAAATTATTTCCAGATTCAATTATTCTCACATTATCATTGGCAGGCTCCTCCTCTGAGACGGCCTGGATTGCGTAGGCCAGGAAGCAAAGAATAGCTCCGATCCACAGCAGCATGGAGAACCCGCCAAAGAGCTGCCTGCAGAACTTCACCCACTCAGGGGTTGTGGGGGGAGGGGTCAGGGTGTTGGGGCCATCACGAAGAAGGATCTCCCTAGCCCGAGCCGAGGTCAGACCCTGGGTAGGGATGAAGGAGTGAAAGGCAGGGAAATGTAGTGAAGGGAAAGGACCCGAGAGTAGGGCAATACACAGAGGTAATAATTACCGATGGAGCTGAACACATCCTCTGTACCTTGCGTCAGCAAGAAAATCTTGTCTGGCAAGATAACCACATACCACACCGTGCCTCACCCATCATAACCACGTAGAGCTCACTGCTCCCAATGTTCCCGTGTGAATGTGCCCCTTGTACTGGAAAGTCCCAGGATCAAATATCAACAGATCATTATCTGGGCTTCATCACCAAAATAGTGTTTAGCTGGTATCCCTTCTGCACAAAACAATGTTTAGGACTTGCATAATTGTTCTCCACACAAAGCTGAAGAAATTGCAGATATTCACTGTTAAACCTACAAAAACGACTTGTTAGAACATGTTGATGTGATCCCACGCGGCTGAGTTGTTGTGATCCTGTCAAGGCCTTTGTTAGATTCCCACAGACTACCTGTATGAAAATTATTGTTTTGCATTCACGACTGTAAGTCTCTCTGGATAAAAAACGTAGTTGCATATGAATGTTTTTTACACCAACGGATAATAATAATCTATAAGTGCGTTACATGAGCACACAATCTGAAAATATGCATTTCGCAGTGTAAACTTTCCCTGGAGACAGCATCATAAACTTTGAAGGTATGATTAGTTCTACTCATGACATTACCTTGTGCCGTAACCTACGCTACTTTAAATCATCTAAAATGACACATGACAGTCACTCTGAGGGCCACATCCAGACAGGAACATTTTAGTGTTTAGTGGGCAAGGTGTGGCGGTTTAGTTAGCTTGACCAACAACTGGTAGTCCGTGTCATAGAAAGGAAGGGAGACATGCACACACTCTTTCACTCACATTCACTTACTCACCCTGGCCAAGTCTGTGCCGTATTTCCTGTGAAGTTCATCCAAGGTCAACTTGTGGTCATCCTAAATCAGATAAGAAAAAGAAAGAGAGAGAAGGAGGGAGGGAGGGAGGGAGGGGAAATAGAGACGGAAAGCAAAAAATAACAATTGCTTGTTGAATTAGGGAGTTCTCAAACATTCTTTGAAGCTGTGTCAATGTATCTATTCAAATAGTGGCCAGCTAACTCCAGTTCTTTCATGTGAACATTGCATATAGATATAATAATGTGCATTTTCTGTTTCAACAATATTATATGGACAGAATGAAAATAATTATAATAAATTATTCTCACCAGGTCAACTTCCTTCTTTAGCTCATCCATATTCTTCTTCTCCTTTGCTTTCTTCAACTCCTTCTTGCTCCGCTTCTTGCCATCGTCTTCCGAGGTTGCAGCCAGCTTGTAATCATCTTTCCCCTTCTGTATATCAGAAAGTATATTAATTTAATGATGAGAAAGTCTACCTCTTTCCTAATCAGTACAATGTTATGACTTCAGAAGCCATTAAAACAGCATGCAGCCATAATAGAAAGCAAACATAATAATAAACATTTTCCAACTATAAACTGCAATAACCAAATCACAAAAATATACCTAATCCTGATTCTCAGAAGTGTAAACTAGAAAAGTGTAAACCTGAAAAGTGTAAACCAGACTTACTCCGAGCCCCATTCTTGCTCCGTTCTTGTCCCAGGACACTCAATCCCAGTGGTTTGGAAAGTGGCTGTATTCGCTCCTTATTCCCAACCTGTTACACGTCTGTACCCGTCACTCTCCACGACTCAAGGAGCCCCAGAGCTCTCTGGATAGCTAACTCAGGTTATATACCTGACTGGTTTAACTACCGAGGGGAGGTACAATAGAGGAATGAAGCAGGTGAGTGGAGAGGGGACATGGATGGGAGGAGTTGGGGAGAAGGAGGGGGATCTGGGACATTTTATTAATTTATTTATTCAACCTTTACATGAACATCAAGGTTAATTTGACAGCAAGCCCAATGAAAGAATAATCTCTGTAGTCACAGTAATAACTAAGACAATGAAAGAATAAGAAAGACAATGAATGAGTAGATATATTTTTCTCTCACTCTTTAGTACTTACTACAGTGTCTCTTGTCAGTTGACTTAAATAAAAGCACACTTGATGCACACTTGATTCATTAAACAATTTTAGGTACAAAGCACACACACAGGGTAGTTATTACCTGTGTCTACTACTACTGTTCCCTGGAGGAGGAAAATGAGGTAACACCTTACTATGGGAGTCGTGCTCTCACGACTTTGACAAACTCGAATCATGCCTGACAAGGTCAACGAAGACTGTGCCTTACTGTAAACTCCGCCTTTCTTAGGGTAAGACAGAGGCCCTGATTTAGTCCTTAAATTCCGTAACGTGCTTCACTGAGCCCAGGAATGGCTGGCTCAGGGTTAAACTGGTGTCATGTCGTGTTTCCTTCCTTCAGTGAACAGCAGTTGTAGTCATATGTTCTTGAAACGGTACATCCCACTAACACCTCACATACTAACCCCAACTTATACCGAATGAGACTTTAAACCTACAAATACGTGGTCTTGTGGGTATTGTGCAAGCTGTGTGCCGCTTAATTACCCTATCATGGAGGGCAGGTGGTGTCATATGCCAGGAAGAGGCGCTGCTTAGAGAGCTCAAAAGACCTGTAGGACATAACTACGACTTTCAGGGCAAAGGAACCCTTTGGTTGTAATGTCTCCATACGGTTTTCCGGGTACAAGATGGAAGTGGAGGTTCCCTACATGTTTATACCAGGCCAACACCCTGAGGGAGGGCCCTGGGCCTCGCGTGTGATGGGGCCCATTTCATCAAGGAGATTTTTGCATGAATGAGACTTCGGGGAAATGTGTAGGACAGAAAAATGAGGTAAAATGTAAATCATTTTAATTCTAAATTTTTTTAAGCTTAGGATGTCATCCACCGAACACTGAAAGTGAACAACTGTTTTATTTTGGCACCAGAGTTTAATAAGCAGTTGTCCCGGACGCATGGACATTCGTTCGTTTGGAGAGAGCCATTTTGGCCTCAGAGAGGCTTAATCTGTTGGCAGTAATAACTCTCTAGATTACTTTCTCTCTCTAACTGAGCGTGGTGGGTGTCGTCACGGGTACAGCCGCTGCTAACCCGCTGATGCAGGCAGCAAGGCACCGGCACTAACAACTGGAAAAACAATGTGAACTGTGGGTAAGAGAAAAATGGCTTATTGAATATTAATAAGCAAATATTGAAAAAAACTGATCAGTGTCATAGCTAACGTTACACAGTACCTTTTATTAAAGTATTTGCATTTATTTTGGCTCTATACTCCGAAGATTTGGATTTGAAATAAAATCGACACAATGAGGTCAAAGTGTAGATTCACATCTTTTATTTGAGAGTATTTTTTTGGTTCCATCAATTGGACATGCAAACAGTAATAAACCACATATTTCAGCACACCAAAGGTTTTGGGACAGATTTATATAATATCCAAATCATGCATTATGTTTGGTGTCTGGTTGCATGTACTTTGCTTGCAATAACTGCCTGAATTCTACTCATTGACCTTTGGGTTGCTTATTTTTAGGTCTTTTGACTTAATTCTCATCCTCAACAAATGAAAGGCATGTGCAATTGAATTTAAATCTGGAGATTAACTTGGCCAATCAGGAACTTTGCAGTTTTCGGCCTGGGATATCACCCTTGTTGCTATGGAAATAATTTTAGGGTCATTGTTTTGCAAAATGATGAAGCATCAAATGAGTTTGGAGGCATTTTCCAGACCTGGACAGTGAGAGAGTTCCACTGGCATTCATACACACCCAAACCTCAACACCCCTTCCATCTTTCACCATAACACCATCTTTGAAGAAATTTTCATTTACTCAAAATAAAAAATTACAAGTAAAAGTCTAGGGTAAAAGTTATAGGAATACCAGCTTCTGTCTCCTGAAGACCTAAATCTGGAAAAGAGGTTCATTTTCAGACAGACTTGGCTTTCCGAGAGACGCTGACGATTACTGAGTGGCCCAGTCCTGACAAAGTCTACGTCCTTTACATTTAGCCAAAGTAGACACTGCACTGTCAGATCAATATACTTTTGTCCTCCAACGACAATATAGCTGTTAGCGCAATTCCTTCACTGTCACCCTGCTTCAGTGTTTACATATCTGCTACGCTCCCCCCGAACTTGGATTACTTTTTCATGATTTTGGTCAAGTTCTGGGAGGTCATTAAGCTGAACCTAACAATGTGGTCTTTCTTGGAGACTGGCACTGCCAACACTACACGAAAACAGAACTACACATACAGTTTTTGAGTAGAACATGACAATATGATGTTAGGAACTCTCCACTTATTTTTAAACAGATATTACAACTTGCTTGACATGCTAATGTTGACTATGGTGTTATTCTATAGATAGTGTATTTTCAAGCAAACACACCACAGACGAAAAATACGTAATGTTCCCACTGTGTAACAATATACATCGTAACAATTTGCGGTGTTGGATGGGTTACTCCTTTAAGGGAACAAGTTCTTCTGTGATTAATTGCTGGTCTGCAATATTTCATAGCATCTCTTAAGTATGGCAGGTCTATTCGAACTTATTGCCAAAACAGCGTTGTTTGGAGTAACAGCCAAAGCGTACGGGTGGCCATTATGTGAATCTGACTATGTAGCCTTTTTTAGTTTGTTGGCAGACAAATTGAAGACATGCATTGAATGCATGCAATGTATTTGATCCTCTATGTTCAAGTATTATGGTGGCAGAATCATGTTGTGGTTATGCTTGTCGCCAGCAGGACTAGAGACCAAAATAAATATGAAAATCAAAGTCCAAGTGGAAAGTGAGAGGAATACCAGCCTCTGTCTCCTGAAATCCTAAACCTGGGTAGAGTTCTATTTTTCCACTGGATACTTGATCGTTTCAATGGCTAACACAAACCAGAATGTCTTTCCAAGAGATGTTGAAGATCACTGAGTAGACCTATCCTGACTGACCTAACTTTGCTTGAAAATCTGGGACAACATTTTTATAATATTAGTCAATGTTGGTCAAACAAATGCCATATAATATAACAAAGTATGTAACATTTGCTATCAATAATCATCAATAATTACAGGGTTTGGCTGACAATGAAGACAAATGCATTATTTACATAATTTCAAATTTAGACAACAAAAAAGGAAGTATGAATTAGAACAAATCAAGACAGAATGTAGCAATACAACTTTCTGTGACATTTGTAATGACAAGAAAAAGACAAAAAAAGCATTTAAATATTAATAGCAGCACCCTGGTGGCTGACTGGGAGTACCGGTATTTGGTTTGGTGTGGACAAGGACAGGTCATGTAGGTCGATGTACATAGTGTAGGTAGCTGGTAATAAACGGTAACAGCGCAGTATGTGATGAGTGTGAAGTGTGTGTATGTGTCTGTGTGTATGCAGGTGTGTTCATAGTATGCGTGAATGTGTGTGGAGTGAGTTTGAGTGTGTGTGTGTGGAATAAGTGTCTGTGGGCAGAGTCTAGCACGTGTGCATATTGCCAATGCTGGTGGGACAGTGCAGGAAAAGACATTTGCAAATCATTGACAAAATAAAATAATTTGTTAATCTTTTATTTGGCAGCCTTGTTCAGTCTCGTTTCCTTGTGGCTTATGCACCTGAGGCACTCGCACTTTGGATTTAAAACCAAACAATTACAGTGAGGTTGAAATTTAGCTTCTCGATACTTTTCAGGATAATTGTGGATGCTATGTAGAAATGGTAACACTTTTATTCATAATCCTTTTGTTTTGCACCAAAAGTATGATCAATTCCTTGGTGTTAATTTTTTCTAGGC
This sequence comes from Esox lucius, assembly GCF_011004845.1. Taxonomy (NCBI): domain Eukaryota; kingdom Metazoa; phylum Chordata; class Actinopteri; order Esociformes; family Esocidae; genus Esox; species Esox lucius. The sequence goes on from NC_047590.1 coordinate 12,904,732, forward strand.
ATTGTTAACTACAAGGTATAACACATCTGCTTCACTGCTGCTTGTGCTACACTAACACATTTACCTGGACAACCTTATGTCAAAATGTGGAGGGGGGAATATTTTATTCAATTCAAATGTGGAATACACAACCCTCTTGAAGCTCATGAACAACTCGGTGCTTGGTGTTTATGAAAGGCAAACGTTTGCCTGAGTACTCTGGGTTCAAGGGCTTTTGTTCAGCTGTGAAACAGGCTAACTGGCCAGGTCACTTGGCACTGACAATGTTAAAGTCACAACAAGCCCGGGGAGGCTTGTCTATCCCCCAACCCTCCCCCATTTCTGGGCTAGGTGTGCAGGGATTCCTCCTTCAGTGGGACTCGGCAGGATATCAGCTCTCCCACCTTGGGCACACTTAACCAAAACCTTTAAAAGTAAAGTGGTTTCAACAGATAACTTACTATAATCGTATTATAAAAAAAAGAAAAGGAATTCACCAATGGAAACACTAATTATGTTTTTGTTTACAACTATCAAGTAACTGGTAAATAGTAATTAAATTAATAGTTTAGCTAAATGCAGTTCACTACGCCCCAACACTGTCAGTAAGATGTGGTTATTTTCCAAGCGGCAGGTAGCACTTTGTATGGCCATCACACGGGGCAGGTATCTCCTATCAAACACTGCCAAACGCACAGCCGTCCTAGAGCACAGTTATAACAAAACCTTGGCTATCAGGGCTTCCCCTGCTATGTAGCGGAGAGAGCAGGCTGTCATTTTTCATCTGAACACCCTTCTGTGAGGATTTGACCATCTGCTCTGACTCAGGTGGCAATGGAAGTTTACCAGTAAACTACTCTTATTTTGTCCTAAAGGATGTTGGCCCTTTTGGCGCCTATTGTCTATTATCATCTATGGCCCTGTGTGTGGCTTCATCAGCTGTAAAATATATCAAGTAATCAAATGAGATGGAAAAAATATGAATAAGTAAATACAGTATTTTGCTGCAAATTTGACTTTCTCTTGACCTTTTGGAAATGCACCTGAAGTGCTAAAGATCAACTAGAGCCACATTCTGAGCATGTATTCCCTATTTCCTCTTGGGCAGACCCATGACATGGAAGGGTTATAAACTCACTGACTATGTTGTACACCTGGTAACGAACATGGCGCTTTCTGCTGAACATGTGCTGTTGCTGGCAATAGTAGAATAATTTCAGTGCCAAGGTGAGATGCTTTTGGTTGCTTCCTAACACAAAATAATTTTCTTTTTACAGAACCAGACTCACTGCTCATTCCACTCCAATACATGTTGAGTCAGACATTATCTTCACACATCAGTAGTCACAGGGACTTTCTGTTGGGAAAGTATCTCATGTTAGCTCAGAAGGTGACGTGCAATAACCCATTTGTACTATAATTCTTTTCTATACTATAATAACTATCTCCAATGCAAATCTGGCAACAAGTCGTGTTCATCTAAATAAAACTATTGTATAGTAAAAACACTTCAAGGTTACTCATCTTCTGCTGAATTTACAATTGGGATTCTCCCCAATCTTGTTTCTTGCTTTACTCACACTGTTCAGATTAGATCACATCTCTTCATATTTATATGAAGCACAGCAACTATTTTAGCAAACTTTCCAAAAAGTTAATAATCTATTTTCTCCATCACAATGAATAAAATGACATTGACATTAATGAATGCCTGTGTGTATCTGGCTTTTGTTTTATATTCTGCCATTGTCCAGAGGTGTTTTGGTTGTTAAGATTATAATAGACAACAGTGACTTGGGGGCCATCTCATCTGCCTTTCAAACGGACAATGTCACAGCACTTTCCTTCAATGTCTTTTGTGTGAAACATAAATCCATGGATTAGGCTGGAGGACGTACCTATGAAGCATGGCAGGGAGGTAGTCTTTTGAAAGGCAGGGTGGAGGGCCGTTGCTTTCTGTTTAGTAAATGTCTGGCTGTTTGTGGTTGTCTGTCTGTGGGGGGAGTCTGGAGATAAGAGGGATTATATGATCAATGAATAGATAGAAAGGGTGAAAGACTTTTCTGACAGATTGTGAGCAGCCTCCCAGGTGATGCAGCGACTTAAGGATCTCTTCCATAGCAGCAAGCTGACCACCACATTCTAAGTTCAAGGTAGACGCTGCCGCCAGCAAAAGGAAGAAAAACAAGTGTGTGTGTGCGTGTTCCAGAGGGCTCATGAGGTGATGAAGAGAATATGTGTGCGTTAATATGTGTTTACGTGTGTGTATTTGCGTCAAAGAAAGACCTGTTCCTTATTTAGAACAAACACGACCTGTGCTCATGTTACTTAGAGGCAACCACTCCCTGCATTTAAACTACTATGTGGACAAACAAACAAGTACTTATTCAGTTTGACCTATAAGGAATTGTCAGTTAGCTTTGGAGAAACACTGTGAACTGAAACAGCCATAACTCTATCTTTCATCGGCTGTTACCCGGTTTAAACAAAAAAAGGAAAGTTAATGGGAAACAATTATTCATAGCAGAAGTTTATGATTCTGGTACATTTGCATTAGCGCAGCAAAAATATGTTCATATGTTTCCAAACCTGAATGTGTTTCTCTATTTTATAAATAATAATAATTACAACAATAATATAATGCATTTTCCATAGTGCTTTTCATCACAAAGTGAATCTCAAAGCACTTTTAAAACAATAGAAAAACTAATGTAAAGTTCTGGCAATGGTAGGTCTTGACTTGGTAGGTCTTGGTAGGTCTTGACTTCATGATCTTCTTTAGTTGACATGGTGTTCAGGTACTTCACAAGGGCAGTAGTGTGTTAGAGTTGGGTAGGCAGAGTGTCCAGTCAGACAGACAGACAGGTTTGGAGCTCCCCTTCTGTAAGTTTTCTGGATCATAAACCACTGAAAGTATAGAACCCACTCTAATGATGTAACGGAATTCCAGCTCTAACTGACCAGCGACAGGGGAGAGAGGAACAACATAGCAAGTTCACAAAAACTACTCCATTCTGTTTGTGCTGTACTGTTGTGTTTTTCCACTCTCCCTCCCTAGACAAAGACACAGCTTTGTTCTCCATCCAAACCTGAACGGAGAGGGGGGGGGGGGAGAAGGATATGGGGAAAGTGAGAGGGGGTTGGGGAAGGAGTTAAGGGCTCATCACAGCGTAATAAAACCTTATTGACCTGAGGCCTGGCATGCACATGTACACACACAGTGTGTAAAACTGCCTTGATTATGTGGGGTTGTAGTGGATTACAAATGGTTCTGTATTTGTACCAGTATGCAGGATCTAAACCTGGGACGTGCCTGGAGAACGTTTGAGCAATCACCCCATCCACCGTTCACAATCTCTCCATGTCAGAATGAATGTCAATACTGAGAATGTGTAAACTGTCAATATGTCCCTTAACTAATCAGAACTCAGAGCTAAGAAGTTCAGTGCAGAACTTTCTAAAATCCCCTAGATCAAAAAAAAGAGTGTTTAAAGGTCAGTCCATATCTTGATACCGCCCCACTCCCCTCGCACTGATTTCAAAGTCCCAGTGGCTTGTAAAGATAACAGATTTCTTCCTTCGCCGGGAGAAACGAAACCGGTTTCTCTTTATTCTCATCATTATTCTCATGGCGGTCCACAGCTCCCTGGACATCTAACTCACACTTGATACCTCAAGGGGAGGTGCAAAGGAGAGTTGCGGTAGATGAGTGGAGAGACTGTTGAGGATGATGAGGAGCGGGATCTGCAGTAGCCCTCGTCAAGCCCCCATACAGAAAGTATCGCTGTGGGATATTTACAGGTACAACAGTGTTTAGAGGAATGGAAAAAGACTATAAAGAATTGGAGAAACTCTGGAGTACTCCCTTTGTCCTCTTTGTTGATTGATAGAGTTCCTGGAAACGTGAAGATAAAAACAGAGCGATAAAGAAGTGATAGCACAGACAGAGACCTGTACATTGTATATTAATTCCCACGGCAAAAATAGAAAGCTTGGCTACTGTCCAGCTGTGTTCCCTGACCGGGAATCCATCTCATCTGCCTTTCAACTGGATAATGTCACAGCACATTCCTTCGTTGTTCTTTGCTGTCATGTGAAATTTCTAAGAATTATAAAAAAAAATAAAAATAAGTCTTTGGTGCCATTTTCACAACTATGTAGGTAGTTTTTTTTTCAAATCCTAGGGCCGAATCAGACATCAACAACTGTTGTGACAACAATCCCCTTTAAATTACATTTAACACCATAACACGACCACAGAAAAGGCCTTTGTTACATTACAGATATACAGTGCATATAAAAAGTCTACATACCCCTGTTAAAATGCCAGGTTTTTGTGATGTAAAAGAGTGAGACAAAGATAAATCATCTCAGAACTTTTTTGAAAGATATCAGTCAGGAGAAATTACTAAATAATTTCCAAAGCATTCGATCTACCATGGAACACAGTGAAGACAGTCATCATCAAGTGGAGAAAATATGGCACAACAGAGTCATTACCAAGAACATCCCTCCAAAACTGGTCAGGGAGGCTTCCAAGAGGCCTACAGCAACATAAAAGTAACTGCAGGAATTTCTGGCAAGTACTGGCTGTATGCTACGTGTGACAACAATCTCCCGTATTCTTTGTATGAATGGGCTATGGGGTAAAGTGGCAAGACGGAAGCCTTTGCTTACAAAGAAAAACATCAAAAACAAAAGCATGTGGGAAAATGTGTTATGGTCTGATGAAACCAAGGTTGAACTTTTTGGCCATAATTCTAAAAGGTATGTTTGGCGCAAAAACAACACTGCACTACGGGCGAACCTCTGATTTGTTTTTTGGGGTGGGTTATTTTGTAATTTGCATAGGCAGAGGAGGAAAGCACCAGAAACAGAATCAGGTAAATAACAACCATTTATAGTATCTTTGAAGCAAAACCACACACTTCGTGGCCAAACACTAAACACAATGCACAATAACCCACGAGGGGAGAGCAGAAAACAGGGCAACTTAGCACAGGCAATCAACACAGCGAGACACAGGTGTGGGGAAGGGGAGTCGCTGCCACTGTTCCCATGTCGGTGGTTAGTACACCAGCGAGGAGGAGCGCAACCGAGGGGTTGACACTGCCACGCCCCGGGAGGCCGGCGTGACAACTCTGATGTGTCAGTAGAACCTTACTCTGATATGTCTGTAGATCCTTATTCTGATGTGTCAGTAGAACCTTACTCTGATATGTCTGTAGAACCATATTCTGATGTGTCTGTAGAACCCTGCTCTGATATGTTAGTAAAACCCTGCTCTGATGTGTTGGTAAAACATTGTTCTGATGTGTTAGTAGAACCTTACTCTGATGTGTTAGTAAAACCCTGCTCTGATGTGTCAGTAGAACCTTACTCTGATGTGTTAGTAAAACCCTGCTCTGATGTGTTAGTAAAACCCTGCTCTGATGTGTTAGTAAAACCCTGCTCTGATGTGTTAGTAAAATCCTGCTCTGATGTGTTAGTAAAACATTGCTCTGATGTGTTAGTAAAACCTTGCTCTGATGTGTTAATAAAACCTAACTCAGATGTGTTAGTAAAACCCTGCTCTGATGTGTTAATAAAACCTAACTTAGATGTGTTAGTAAAACCCTGCTCTGATGTGTTAGTAGAACCTACCTCTGATGTGTTAAAAACCTAACCTAGATGTGTTAGTACAGCTTGCTCGGATGTGTTAGTAAAACATTGTTCTGATGTGTTAGAAAAAGCCTGCTTTGATTCACACACACACACACACAGGCATATCACACAAAAAACACTGATTATGTGGGATTATTAGGGATAACACTTTTGTATTGGCACATTTAACATGAAATGCATGTTTTTTTCCATAAGGAAGACAGAGACTGAAACTGAAGAGATGGATTCAGACACGTGAGGTATAGGGGGAGAACAGTAATGGATAAATGCAACAAGATAACCAGACTGCAGATAAGAAAAAGAATGAGAAAGTGAGAGAGAAAAAGAGAGTGAGAATGAAAGAGACCGTTTCTTTTCATGTCTACTTGTGGGTTTCCTGTTGTAATGTGCCAGATACCATTCTCGGTAGCACAGGTTCACATCCACCATCAGTGAGGGACAGGAAGAGAGAAAAGCACAGAGAGGGAGTGAAAAAGATAGAAAGGATAAAGGGAAATGCAGTTGAGGTAAACAGGAAAGCATGAGTGGGGGAAGACAGAATGTTTAGTACAGAAAGTAAAGAACTAAAGAATGAAAGAAAGGAGAATGTGCAACCTAGGGCACTGCCAGCCTCCTGGCCTGAGCTCAGACCTGGCACCAAAAACAAAGAGCCTCTGTCCAAATTCAGAGAGGACCCACCCACACACACACGCCCGCAAGCACACACGCCCGCAAGCACACACACGCACACACACACACCACTCTACCCATATCACAAGGAGTCAGACACCAGAGAGCTTTCTCTTTACACCTCCCTGAGCCCTGAGTAACACTGAGACCTCACACGCAAACACACACAACCAAACACCACAGTCTATTCAGTAAAATAGCTTGGCGTGTTTGTGACCGTTTCTAGATAGCTGCCACTAGCTAAGAACATTATAGGTTGGCTTGCTAATAGCAGGGTGTCATAAGTCTGAGCTTCAATTAAACTAGTATTATTACACAATTTGGTGTTAACTTAGCTAGCTAGCTCTGCTGTTTGAAAGCAAGAATGAGGAATAATGGGAGTTTTGTTGTTGAACGGCTGGATATGGGTCGTCCCTGGGAAACGTTGTGACTGAATCTTAGTGTTGAGCTTAAGATTCCAAAATAAGGCTGGAATTTCTACAAAAGACATGTCTATCTTTTTGTGACAAATTACTCTTGTCACTCAAAACCTTTATGAAGAATGGATTGAAACCTGCGAAACAGAATGAGGTCCTTCCATTCTGTAATCAATATTTCCATATCTGTTTGTGGTAAAAACATACACACATTTGTGTCCTTGTTAATCCTTTTATATTAATGTACTAGATGAATGTACTAGATTGTTTATAATATTCTGTTTGCAGTGTTTTTGTCAGGGTGAGATGTTACAGAAAATACATAAGTTGCAAACATTTCTGTAATCCCCAACCATTTAAGCTACCATTATCATAAAATATGGGTACAAATGCATATGAAAGCCCTACATTCTCCAAAATAGTTTTTTTCTCATGTACCTAGAGAGTGTTGGTCACTCTCTTTCAAGGCATTCCATTACAGAGTAAAACTCAAAAAGATTTCAAACCATGCAATTACAAGAAAAGGACAAGAAAATGTTCCTCCCTACTGGCCCTGAACTTTCAAACGACCCATTTTGTTGGTAGAATGTCTACCTCAAATTATACCTTTTACCATCCAATTCTTACAGTAGTTTCTGAGCGACTGTTATTTTTTGTAAATGCCAGCGGTTTCCAGATCGGACCATGACATTAAAAGCATATATTAGAAGACAAAGTCCAGTGACATTTAGACCACAGGTTGGTCAGTGTTCTATGTTTGTGTGAACATACTGTGTGTGTGTGTGATCATACTATGATTTTGTATTGTGTTTCTGGATGAAATGTGCACTTCCAGTGTGTTCACAATATGTATTATTACAGCTCCATATACAAACAAGCCTTTATCATTATAAGGCCAAGGCCAATTACTCTTTTGTTGGTGGACAAACAGAGTAAGTGAGAGTAAAAAAAAAAAAACTTTACAAGAGTATACAGAGCGAAGAGCAAGCGTGGACACACAAACACACACACATGCACACACATACACACACACTGAAAGAAATCAAAATAGGCAAATAGTGTGAAAAGACTGTGCTGTCTGACATAAACACACCCAGTGCCATGTCTAGCTGTTAACGACTCCATTTTGGGAGGCACATTAGTGTGCAGTGTAATGAGAAATGTCTGTTGAGGAAGAGTGGAAGTGTATTTGCATTGCTTATACAGGAATGTTTATACAGCTTGTGGTTCCATGGTTTACTGCTGAACTTCATGGGCTCAGAATTTACAACATTTCCAGAGTTCAAACCGATCACTACTTCACTCAGAGTAGAGACCTTCATCGATACACCCTTAGCAGGAAAGAAGCTAAGCAGGAGAGATGTTTGTGTGTTGTCCTAGATGTCAGAATAGTTTGGAGAATCGTAAAGATTTATTTGAAGTATAACAAGATTCATTGAGTAAAATCAAATCTTCATATGGTGATGTATGTTTGTAGACCTATTGAAGACTGTAGAATGGAAAGTACAGACCTGTGACAATGTTGGTCACATGTAAGAATGAGAGACAAAGATGGAGACACAAGAGCGAAAGCAAGTGAAAGGGTAAGAAGAAGGAGAATTGAAAAGAAAGGCTGAAAGAGTGAGGACAAAGGAGACCAGAGAAATCAAACACTGGAGGAAAACGAAGGAGGAGAAGAGCAAAAACTGAGGGCAGTAGAAATTGAAAAGTTTGAGGTCTCTTGCAAAAGGGGAGGGAGGGGCGGGGCCTGGCCTTCTTTCTGGTCACGTGACTGGGCTATCCTTGAGGAGGTCATTGCTGTCCCTTTCAAGCATTCTCTTTCTTTTACCACACTTCCATCTATGACACCACCCAACACCGACCCCCCCAGCCAATCCCTGTCGATCTTTATTTCTCACCAGACCAACTGAAAGAAAGTTCTGTTCTACTCTCCCCTCTCTATCTACCTCCATCTTCTCTCCCCCACTCTCTTTCTCTGGCAGAGAAACGAATGGGGGTACTGGAGTGTTACGCAACACAGCTTCCTGTAGTGTCGTTCCCCCCCCCCCCACTGCTCTGTCAATGAAGGTTTCTCAGTATGTAGGTGTATCATACCTACCCCCTGAATTTCCTCTTCCTGTTTATGCATATGCTGCAGAATATACATATTTGGTTTATTTCATGTCAAATCAAGTAAGATTTTTTTTTATAACGATGACCTGAATAGCCCCCTCCTCTTCCCAAATCCATTCCTTGGCCCCTCCTCTCCTGTGCCCCTCTATGTGACTGGAGGAATGGTCCTTTCCTTGGGGCCTTGGTGTTTCCTCATGGAAAATACCAGAGAAAACAGGAGTTTATGAACTAATACACACACGAACACACATACACTTGTGTGACCTCTGTCCCAATGCGGGAAAATGACACATTGAAAATGTTGATAGTGAAAAAGGAAGAGCCAGAGTGAAAGAAACAAAGGACGTGGGAGAGTTTCCTCCCAGTCAAACATCTGTAATCACCATGTGACTGTTGTGACAATATTGTGCTCAGCTCATCTCTTTCTGTCTGGTGTGTTTAAACAATTGTTTTTTTAGGGACAATTCGGGGCTTTGTGCCTTCAACTATTCAACTCTCACTTTCTGGTTTGGCAGGGAGCTATTACTGGTCCGGTCCACTGCTACTCACCCTGGAGAACATAATAAGTCCGTACCACTGGGTCCACTATTACTGTCCCTGATGAATATTATCTCTCTGTACCACTGGGTCCACTATTACAGTCCCTGATGAATATTATCTCTCTGTACCACTGGGTCCACTATTACAGTCCCTGATGAATATTATCTCTCTGTACCACTGGGTCCACTATTACAGTCCCTGATGAATATAATCTCTGTACCACTGGGTCCACTATTACTGTCCCTGATGAATATTATCTCTCTGTACCACTGGGTCCACTATTACAGTCCCTGATGAATATTATCTCTCTGTACCACTGGGTCCACTATTACAGTCCCTGATGAATATAATCTCTGTACCACTGGGTCCACTATTACAGTCCCTGATGAATATTATCTCTCTGTACCACTGGGTCCACTATTACAGTCCCTGATGAATATAATCTCTGTACCACTGGGTCCACTATTACAGTCCCTGATGAATATAATCTCTGTACCACTGGGTCCACTATTACAGTCCCTGATGAATATAATCTCTGTACCACTGGGTCGACTACCACTGTCCCTAAAGAATATAATCTCTCTTTACCACTGTGCCCCAAATACTATCCCAGGAGAATATAGATTTGGTCAGAGGCAAAGTTCAGGCTTAACAACAAATCACTTGTGCGTGTTAGGCTATGTTAGCTTCCCCTGGTGTTAGAGCTTCTGATGGGCAATCCGTGATGAAACGACAAATGGCTCAAATATCAAATGGCCCCCGTGAACAGATGTGACAACTGGGACAAACACAAGACACACCTAGCGACACAAACACACAGAAAAGTCCAGGGAAACCATACACCATATGGTAATACCTCCTCTTCATTTTCTACACAAACAGGCACATATGCAAGCAGGAATGTCATATGTGTTGTAAATGATTTGCTACCGCAGTGCATTCCAGACCATAATCTCTAAAGCAGGGGCTTTGGACATGGGCAGAGATTGCTTAGCAACAATGGATGACGGTCAGGGTTGGATGGGCTAGCTTCGCTTTTTCTCTCTCACCAATTGATTTTGTGGAGACATAGGAACACACACACACACCGCTTTGGTTTGACCACATAAACACAGATGAATGAAGGATAGAAGACAAAGCTAGGAAGTCCTTTGATCAGACCCCTCAGATGTTCCCTCAGGTGTCAGGGGAGACGAGATATCAGGTCATAACGCATTCAAACATAGCTTACTGTCCAGTTAGAGAGGGAGGAGTAAATGAATCCGATCATTTGCAGGAGCTGTGTTAATATTGTACACGTTTGCAAACTCAGTGTTAACTGAGCGGATGGGGGAAGACCGAGATCACTGGGGATGAAAGATAGAGAAGTTTGGTTATTGTGCATATAGAGCAGCAGCATCGACGACACATCTCACAGGAAATCGAGACACTGGCTCTCAGAAGGATTCACCACCATTGGACCTTTACATATTCTATTCTGTTACAACATTTCTGCCACCGATCAGCACAATAATGGATTTCTCTCTACACTGCTGTGTCTATTCTACCCTCTACCTTCACAAGCTTTCCAGGTACCTGACACTGAGATGCATCCCCATAGCATAGATTCTGTGCCCCCTCAGTTTTGTTTCCCCATAAACACTGCAAATGGTATTTGAATGAGATATGCCCCCTCATTTATGAAACATGTCATTGCATCCTGCAGCTGGGCCTGATTGCTGTCCCACCAATACCCCTGCACTGAAAGATGTAACTCTTTTAGAGTACACAATACAGGCCTCTTGATGGCCTCCCTGACTCGTGCCCTTCTCACCTGGACAGGCCTGTTGTAGAAAGATTCTCAATTGTGCTAATATCCTGGGGATGTTCAATGCCTGCATGTCTACATGCTCTCACATTCAATTATACTCAACTGTTCAAAAACCTTATTCTGGATTTGCTTTGAACATTCCTTTGTCTTTAGTATGTTGCTTCTGTTAGGAATTGTACTCACCAAATGTGGGACCTCCCAGAGACAGGTGCATTAAACCTGAAATCTTGTGAAACACCTTAATTGCACACAGGTGGACTCCATTCAACTAACTAATTACCAGACTTCAACTAATTACTTTTCATAGCAAAGGGGGGAAAACTAATGGAGTCATTAGTTATTTTTTGTTTTATATTTGTGATCAACAATTTTCTCAATTTTCATTTTTTAATGTGAATCAGTGGCAACATTCCTAATTAAATCATTTTTTCCCGTGTTGTAACACAATAAAATGTGGAAATGTCCAAGGAGGTGAATACCTTTGAGAACCAGAGTCCGCTGCAAACACTTCTGCTGTACACAGTTCTCTATTTGCACCCTCGTTCTCTCACTCACTCTCAGGTTCTACTACTTTTTTCAGCTTGAGACCCATATTAGATATGTACCAGAAGTAACAGTAAAGTTTTCCTAAGGAAAAGCCCTTTCAGTCAGACAGCCTTCTTCATGATAGTTTCCCATGTCTAGGATACAGTGCGTTTACACACATATAACTGAAACACTCTAAAACATACAGTGGAGGAAAAAAGTATTTGATACACTGCCAATTTTGCAGGTTTTCCTACTTACCCTCCTGTTTTCCACTCATTACCTGTATTAGCTTTCACCTGTTTGAACTCATTACCTGTATAAAAGACACCTGTCCACACACTCAATCAAACAGACTCCAACCTCTCCACAATGGCCAAGACCAGAGAGCTGTGTAAGGACATAACATTGTAGACCTGCACAAGGCTGGGATGGGCTACAGGACAATAGGCAAGCAGCTTGGTGAGAAGGCAACAACTGCGCAATTATTAGAAAATGGAAGAAGTTCAAGATGACAGTGAATCTCCCTCGGTCTGGGGCTCCATGCAAGATCTCACCTCGTGGGGCATCAAAGATCATGAGGAAGGTGAGGGATCAGCCCAGACACGGCAAGACCTGGTCAATGACCTGGAGAGAGCTGGGACCACAGTCTCAAAGAAAACCATTAGTAACACACTACGCCGTCATGGATTAGAATCCTGCAGCGCACGCAAGGTCCCCCTGCTCAAGCCAGTGCATGTCCAGGCCCATCTGAAGTTTGCCAATGACCACCTGGATGATCTAGAGGAGGAATGGGTGAAGGTCATGTGGTCTGATGAGACAAAAATAGAGCTTTTTGGTCTAAACACCACTCGCTGTATTAGGAGGAAGAAGAAGGATTAGTACAACCCCAAGAACACCATCCCAACCGTGAAGCATGGAGGTGGAAACATGAGGATGCTTTTCTGCAAAGGGGACAGGACGAATGCACCGTATTGAGGGGAGGATGAATGGGGTCATGTATCACGAGATCTTGGCCAACAACCTCCTTCCCTCAGTATTCCCTCAGCATTGAAGATGGGTCGTGGCTGGGTCTTCCAGTATGACAACGACCTGAAACACACAGCCAGGGCAACTAAGGAGTTGCTCAGTGAGAAGCATCTCAAGGTCCTGGAGTGGCCTAGCCAGTCTCCAGACCTGAACCCAATAGAAAATCTTTGGAGGGAGCTGAAAGTCCGTATTGCCCAGCGACAGCCCAGAAAGCTGAAGGATCTGGAGAAATCCCTGCTGCAGTGTGTGCAAACCTGGTCAAGAACTACAGGAAATGTTTGATCTCTGTAATTGAAAACAAATGTTTCTGTACCAAATATTAAGTTCTGCTTTTCTGATGTATCAAATACTTATGTCATGCAATAAAATGCAATTAATTACTTAAAAAGCATACAATGTTATTTTGGGGATTTTTGTTTTAGATTCCATCACTCACAGTTGAAGAGTACCTATGATAAAAATTACAGACCTCTACATGCTTTGTAAGTGGGAAAACCTGCAAAATCAGCAGTGTATCAAATACTTGTTCCCCCCACTGTATAACCTAAACCTACATGGCAAAATGACAATCATGTATGTGGACACAAACCCTAGTTATTAGCTGTGTATAGCTGCTTTTATTGTCGTTGGTTTGGTGTGTAGACATCGTTGATTTATTGTCGTTTGATCGTTTTGTTCTACTCTGTTTATATAATCAGCGCTACTTGTCATATGTTGCTTTGAGTGCACTCATTATCTGTTTGTATCACAGTTTGAATTAGTCTTTAATATCCTGCCTTGTGGTTACAGTTTGAAATTAGCCAGCTGACTAGAACTGTCCCTTCTACAGGCGTTGGGTATTGTGCAACGTCCTTCCAAAAATAAACATAATGAAGTACCCATCTCTTGAGACCTAAATCTTTCTCCAGTGAACCAAATTAATATGAAATGTATTAATAATTTATTATTAGATGTCGTTTTTGTTTCATAGTTACAGTTCTTGAATGCTAGGGAAAAGGGAACATGCATTAAAACACCAGTTAAAACATTTCAAAAGACAAGGGACACAGTTAGAATGATTATGATGTGATTTTCTTGATTTAACAGTGTTAAGGTTTAGGAGTTGTGGTTCCAGAGGATACTTGCATTCCAATGCTAATAGGGAAAAAAAACTATTAAATGTGCGCGTTTAACGTTTGGTTTTTGATAGTGAATTGTTCCTGAAAGCTGATCTGAGTTGTTTACATCTCGCATATGTAACATAAGATTAGATTTTGTAAGATAAAAACAACACACGCTTCTTGTGAAGCCTAAAATAAAGGAATTCAGAAAAAAAGAAGAGCTCCTTGTAATTAGTCTGAGTACCAGTCTTTCTTCAATATTACATTTCATTATGGAACAAGATTTACAAAATAAAATGAATTTGTTGGAAGGAGAAAGAGGATGCTAAAGATAAGAGGTGTACTGGTTTAAGAGAGGAGTCAGATTATAGCGCTATAATGGCAATACGTAATAATTGTCAATATGAAAATGCATCACAACTGCATTATGGGTGAGTAAATATATTTTTACTTTACAACATATTTATTTCTAATGTGTCTATACATCATCAAACATTTTATTATAGTTAAAGTTTTCATTAAACTCAAACATAATGGAAAAACAGTGTTACAGTGTGAATTATTATTCAGATTTTAAAAACTGTTTCGGCATTGAGACTTTTTGCATTTGTAGCTGCGACCATTTTGGTAAAAAAACTGATTATAATAACAGTAGGATTTAATGTCTCACAATAATAGAACATTTTGTGAGACATTAAATTAGAATTTGTTGGGGTTCATTTTGTGAGAATTACCCCTGTAGAGATTGTGTCTGAGATGGCAGACAAGATAATAACATCAAAAGTAGATTGAGGATGTGGGTGTGATATGATGGTTGCTTAGCATGAAATAACCAGGTTTGTTCATCTTCTCATCAATCTAGCGTGGCAATTTTGTTTCTCTTGCCACATTCAAACATCTTTACACTTTGCCTTCTGTCCCATCACTGAAATGGACAGAAGGCAACACATCCCGACCCATTCAATCTTACTCAATGGGCACAGCACAGATACACCGATCTTTGCATCGTACAAGACTGCTTAGTAACTGAGCTGAAAGGTAACAGAGGTGATTTAAATATCAGAGGTTTTTAGAGCGACATCCATAAACAAGCAGCTTGGCTGTCTCTCAGCACAGCAGCCGAGGTTAGTTTAGGACAACAAATTAATCAATGTATTCTAATTCACTGCAGAGGATCACACACACACACACACACACAAACAGAGAAGGACTGAAGTTACCGAAATCAATTGAGAATCGTACGATGAATGTGTATAGAGTGAATCTGGGCTAGTCACCTGGAGATAGACATGAAAAGAACTTCACAGGAAGGAGACAGGTGTGGCATTTCCATAGAGATGAGAGAAAGGTGATGACAGATGTTGAAAAGAATCTGCCTAACAAGCAAAGAAGGCTCAATCAACTTTCATTTCCCGCTTTCCTCTCCTCTCACTTATCTCCTCTCTCTTCTTTTTCCTCTCCTTTCTCCTTTCTCGGTAACTCTTTGTTTCCATCTCTACTGTGTGTTTTTACTTATTAGTCTCCATATGGGACTGATGTCAGAGCGTAGAAACCTTTCAGGTAACAGGGATTTTTGGTCATGATTGACCTGTACAGCTTGCCTGGAAAAGATGAGGTTTTTGAAACAGTGGGGACAATGTATTGGGCGGTCCTTGGCATTTCCCAACTCTTTTACAACAACCTAAATTTTTCCCCTCCTCGGTAAACTATATCTACATTGCCAAATCATCCATCAACATCCATCACTCGTCCATCAAAGCTGTAGTCAACCAATTAGATGTCATTATAATACTGCTCCTCTACGGCTAACAAAAGCTAGCATGTTGTCTCAAACAGCAGACAATAGCTAACAACTCTAACAACTACGAGGACATCAGGGCTATAATCCCTCCTATTAGTTCTCTTTGAGTTTAACAAAATCTAGGTCAGCCATATTTATAATGTAACACCAACAAGATTAACATGAACGTGTGATTAAACTGTGGGTAATATTCTTTACAGTTTCTACTAAACACTGTTTTGTAAGCCATCACAACAGTTGTGCTTAGAAAGGTTGACTGGCAAAAGAGATGTTTTAGGACGCTTGCCAACTTTAATAGGCATAACGTTTCCTTAAACAACGGCCGGAGGACGCCAGCTGTAATGGAGGAGCAAACTAAGTGTACTGATCTAGAACTACGCAGTTTAATGCTTGATCTAAAGTGTATTATGATTGGATTAGGCAAATTCTCCCACCATCTGAAACCACTGACTGGCCACAGGCAATCTCACATTGTAAATATAAAAATAATTGCAAGATACAAGGCGTTATACATTCATTTGGAAATGTGGGGGCTAAAATCATGCAGTGGTATGATAATGCAACTGCAGCAGGGATATTTCTTAACTGACCGGCTTTGCAGTTGCTAGCTGCCTGCTAACATTACATACAGAACCCTGGTCAGGTTATTTCCGATGGTCGTACTGTTCCGTTAGGTCCTCCAAAACAATAGTGGAACATGTGGAATGCGGTTTAAATGAAAGTAATATGGAGTACTCTCTGAATATATCGGAAATGTAGATCCATGAACTGGGTTTGTTAGGAACAATTTGTGATTCTTGAAACTTCATTTGTAAAATGCAAATTCAGTTCTGTCCTTTTGTTTCCCAGAAAAGTGGTAATTACTGCAGACACAGGCTTGAAATCACCGGCTCCTGTTTTAGCACAGCCTTAAGTCAATCCTGATACGTCCAAATAACCACTGACGAAAACCAAACAAAACGGCTTGTTATCTCACGCTTCCCACTCAACCTGACAGATTCTTTGTTTTCAACCACACATGGTAGATTTATGGAAGCGTATTAGTGACTGAGTACATTCAGTCTTTTTTTGGAACTTGTGAACACTCCAAAATGTTCTGACCATGTGTGACCAGTGTCAAAAATGTCAGCTGTCTATATTTAGAGATTGGATGTTGTTTTGTCACCTTTGACCTGCTCTTTCACTATAGGGTTCTCCAGTGCCTCAGGGATCGGATAGTAGTCTGGTGCATGCGTGTGTTTTTGTGTGCTGGTGATTGTGTACACTATACACACAAAATGTGTGTGTCTGAATGTGTTTGTAGTTATCAATGAAGCCAACCAACATGCAGTGCGCACTCGCAATCATCAATATCACTGCTTCAGGAGCAAGAACGAGAATATAACTCATGAACATCCACCCACACGCGTCCACCGACTCAACTCACTCAAGAACACGTAATGTAATGTTCACAGACCATGTCAAACCAAACCTCTCTCACAATGGGCAATCATGTTGATGTCCTTTATCTTAATTTGTGCAATGTTTACGCTACTTATTGAAGTTCACTTGGGAGAAACCATTTAGAGCCTGCTTTTATTTTACACTGCCGTTTATTTGCTGAAATGCACGTCGATGCGCCGCTATTGAAAGGAACAGATGGCTATTTTAGGCTTTTAAATGGCGTTTTATGGTATGCTCATAAAAAGGCCTTGCTAGTCTGAAAAGCCTATGGGGAAACATTCAGGTGCGTACACTTGACTCTTTCCTTACTTGGTAACGTTACCACCACTCCATGCTACACTGTTTTAACAATGACTTAACACTCTAAATACAACACTTAATGATAGTTGTTACTATGGAAACCAGAGTCTTCTCACAAGTCTCAAAAACGAACAACTCTATCCCGTTTGTGTGGTTTTGCGTTATATAGCATTGTGATGCTGTGTGTGTCGTGTGTTATATTGTACTGTGTTGTATTATATTGCATTCTGTTGTATTTTATTGTACTGTATGGTATTATAATGTGGAGTTTGTATTATATTGCACAGTGTAGTTTTATATGGTAATGTTGTAATAATTATACTGTACTGCATTGTTTTTATATTGTATGTGTTTTATTATATTGTACTGTGTAATGTTATTGTCTGCAGGTGTAGATGGGGGTAAGGTGGTGGTTTTCATGTAAAGGTGGTTCATCAAGCTCTAGTCTCTCCAAATCTCTCCTTCTCTCTCTCTTTCTCAGTTTCTGAGAAATGTCCTCCAAACAGATCTCAGGTTGTCAAAGTACAAAATGTTGCACCCCCACCTCACTTTACTCAAAGTTTATTAGCACCTCCTTTGAGGGACAGTTTACACAGCTTTCTTTGAGGCAGATAATATGAGCCAGATGGTCCAGCATACAGACCCCATAGAGAAATGTCTAGGGTCAAAGTTCATGTGAAGCTTTGACATCTAATGCATCCCATTTTCAATAACAATCAGGCCAACTTCATATGATTTGAATGCTAAATCTGGCGATGCAGACATAATCCATGTTGTTTCTCCTCAGTGGCAGACTTAACGTGAGGCAGAACTTGCATCATTAGGGACCTTGTTAAATGAGCACAGTTTTGAAAGAATAAAAATAGCAACAACAATTTCTAAGAATCTCTGATCGAGGCCCTCACATCCTCTGCTCAGTAGGCAAATGTGAGAACCAATCATTTTAGGGTCCACTGTAGCTGGATTCAACAGAGTCATTCACATGTGGGTTGTGGCCCAAACTAGCAACTTCTGTCCAAAGGTGGGCCGTCAATATCTGTTACACAAGAGAACTGCATGAAGGATAATCAGATCTGCTTGATGATACCAGTGCATGAGGGGCTGTGTTCAGCCTGAGGTTTTAGGCTAGTTTCTGTTACTGACTCATATCATTAATTTGGTCAAAATTAGTTTTAATTCAAGACACAAGAGCCAGCTATTCGATTAGAATATGTGATGGATACAATCAGAAATTGCTCAGTCAAGAGTCAGATTTTTTGTTCTGTTTTGGTTTTAAAAGTGATTTTCAACTTTGGAATGTTATTTTAATGGCAGGTTCACATCGGAAGGTTGTGGGTTATTGAAGGGTCAGTATTCAGAACTATTGTCAACATCCTTCCGGTCAGAAAAAAACAATACATACCAATACTTAGATAACTTTTATTTGTGGAAGGATGCCCCTGTCTTATTCACTAAATATTACCAATAGCATAGAGTTACATTTGATAATTTAAATGAAGTCAAACATTTTATGTTTTTTCCCTACATTTCCATGTGATTTTCTCTCAGTTTTTTATGATACATCATTAGTTCTCCTACAGGCACGCACACAGCTGTTAAATTAGGACAGTTTGTTAGTCAAGTGAACACACGCCAGAACATACCACACAGACCCAAGTGGACATTCTGTCAACATGGGTTAAGTTAACAAACCATTCACTAAAGTATGAAGCAATTAAGGTCACATAACCACCAGGGTGACTGTGTGTGTGTGTTGCGTGCATGGATGAATGTGTGTTGCACAGAATGTGTGTTTGTTTGTGAGCATGTGTACATGAGCACGTCATCCCCACGGGGGTGTGAAACAATACGGACAACGTGGTACGATATATACATTCTCCATAGAGTTGACTGGGAGCTTTTGGCTCATGGTAGACTTCACACTGATGTGGTTCAGCTGAAGGCAGGTCAGAGTAAATGACTCCTGTCAGATGGGCCTCATAACCCTGTCTCTGGCGAGCCCTGTTACCAAACAGACTGCTAGGGAAAAGGAATACCTTGGAATGCTGGTAGCGAGCGACATGGAATCCAGGGTGGAGAGCCATGTTTGAATGAATCTAACACTAACAAGAACTACGCCGATGCTGTTTTATGGTTGGTGGAAGCATGGTCATCTACCTTTTAGCATAGAGCCCACAGTGAGGGAAAAAATTATTTGATCCCCTGCTGATTTTGTACCTTTGCCCACTGAAAAAGAAATGATCAGTCTATAATTTTAATAGTAGGTTTATTTGAACAGTGAGAGATAGAATAACAACTAAAAAATCCAGAAAAACACATGTCAAAAATGTTATAAATTGATTTCCATTTTAATGAGTGAAATAAGTATTTGACCACTCTGCAAAACATGAATTAGTACTTGGTGGCAAAACCCTTGTTGACAATCACAGAGGTCAGTAGTATTGGTAGTGTGTTACCAATTGTTTTCTTGGTGACTATGGTCCCAGCTGCCTTGAGATTATTGACGACATCCTCCTGTGTAGTTCTGGGCTGATTCCTCATCGTTTTCTCATGATCATTGCAACTCCACGGGATGAGATCTTGCATGGTGACCCAGACCGAGGGAGACTGACAGTTCTTTTGTTTCTTCCATTTGCGAATAATCGCACTAACTGTGGTAACCTTCTCACCAAGCTGCTTGGCGATGGTCTTGCAGCCCATTCAAGCCTTATGTAGGTGTACAATCTTGTCCCTGACATCCATGGTCTTGGCCATGGTGGAGAGTTTGGAATCTGATTGATTGCTTCTTTGGACAGGTGTCTTTTATACAGGTAACAAGCTGAGATTGGGAGCACTCCATTTAAGAGTGTACGGGGCGCCGTATAGGGGGGGAAAGTTTGGACAATTCCAAGGGCCCATGACTGACAGGGACCCCAAAAAATAGGTAACAGCTGCGCAGAGGGGGCCCAATTAGATTTTTTGTCATGGGGCCCAAAGTTCCTTGCGGCGCCCCTGCCTTTATAAAAGACACCTGGGAGCCAGAAATCTTTCTGATTGAGAGGGGAAATTAAATACTTATTTCACTCATTAAAATGCAAATCAATTAATAAAAATCTAGACATGCGTTTCTCTGGATTTTTTGGTTGTTACTCTCTCTCACTGTTCAAATAAACTTACCATTAAAATTAAATCATTTCTTTTTCAGTGGGTAAACATACAAAATCACCGGGGGATCCAATAATTGTTTCCCTCACTGTATGTAACCAGGTGCCTGCGTGTGTTTGTGTGTGTGTCTGCCTGGTTTACTGAGGCCTTCGTGTTCATGCGTGCATGCGGGCATGGGTGCATGCGCTTCAGTGCGTAGAACTCCAGTCACATCCATCGTCTTCCGTCAGCTGTGTTTGTGCCCTCAGCAGGGAAGCGTATCTCCCCAGCACACTTCAGACAACCAGAAAACAAACACTTCAGGATCTAACTACTCAAAGAAAAAAAAAATCTTTACACAAATAAATGTTTGATCCCAAGAAACTCCATTCTACAAAAAGACTGTAACAGGTGGTGTTTTCAAGAAGAAAGGCCCTCCCTCTGCTTTTCCCAGAATACTCTGCTTTCTCTCGGCAGGCTTTGCACCATATCAACCCATCAGGTGGTGGGGAGACATGGAAGGTGGAGAAAAGGGTTGGAGGTCATGAGTATTTCCTCTTCTTGCACCTGTCTAGTTATTTTTCAGATCAGTTCAGATGCAGAAAGACTAAGTGTGATACTTTCCAAATGCACAAACACACACACACACACACACACACACACACACAAACACACACCCTACTCCTGCTTGTGTACTTTGGTGATGTGAACAGTGTTTTGAAAAACATTTAGTTTTTCTAAAAATGTATTTAATTATGTTTATTTAACTTCAAAGGGCAATTAATCCCATAAAATACAGCTGTGAAATACTTTGATTAGATAGGCATTTAACCTCTTCACTGAATACATAGTCAAAACAGTAATTTGGCCACTCAGAAACATTGTTTGTATCGCTGTAAAGTCACCACAGTGTGGTAAATCTTATCATCGTCCTCCTTCATTACAACAATTTAACTGTGCTGCGATTTTAAGATCACCAAGGGCCTCATGGTGACATCCATGAGCAGTCCTGTAGCTCAGTTAAGAATGACGACAGTAATGTGTCTGGATGGTTTAACACATCATCCATAACATAACCATGCCTAAAGAGATACTAATATCCCAATCAGATAAAATTGTGGGATTGTTGCTGTATTCTTTCTGAAAAGCATGCTATACCATTTTCACAGTCCCCATTTAAACAAGTAAATGTTTACTGCAATGTTTGCAATATTGGCATTTTATTTGGTCGACAAAAATTCCGAGATTTTACCATCTATGGGGTTTACCATCTATTCAATAATGTAACTCAGTTGGACCGGTAGTGTCGGCTAACATTTGTTGTCCTGTATTATTATACGATTTGGGATAAACTATTAGCTAAAGTAGCTAGCCAGGTAAGCAAGCTGGAAGAAAATGTATCACCTTTTGCCAGTGCACACACTTTTAATGACACTTTTAGATTCTAGTTGGCTTAGGTGTGGAAAAGCACGCATTATTACAAAGTTTGGTTTTAACTATGCTTTTTGGAAGCAAGCACTAGGAACAATGAATTCTGCCAGTGAACAGTTTGCCAATAACAGGTAAGTTAGAAAATATTTTTTCTGAGTTTAGTTTGTCAGAAATTTCAACAATTTAGGTGAATGTGAAACAAAATGATTGGTTCACATCAGTAAACACCAAACATTGAAAAAGTGTGCATGTACAGTCATTTATGGCACGGTCAAATTGGAGTTCAGGCTTAGTCTGAAAGGAATATAAAGATCAGATTTATTACTCAAACCCGTCAACCAACCACTAGGCATTTTTATGACTTTCAACCTGGTCTTCATAGTCTAGTTGAATCTTTGCTTGAAAGTAATCACTTGACTGAGGGACCTTACAGATGTTCATGGGGTACAGAGGAGTCCATTAAAAATAAATATAAATTATGTGCCACATTTGCCTCCTGAACCAATCTAGTTTTTCCCATATACCAAAACAAATTTGTCGGCTATTAATTTTTCATACATACAAAAACGTGCTACAATAATAAATCAAATTTTTTTTCAGCTTCCAAATGTTTTTTTTTTCAACCGAGTAGTACCAACATGGTTTCAAAACAGCGCTCCTGTGGGTATCTATACTGCCGCCACACTGATCTATAGTTTGTGTTTTGGCCCTAATAGTTGAAGTTGAGAACTTGGATGGATAAACTGATTCTAGATCAGTCGTATTTTCTTCATCTACCCAAATAACGTTATAGAGATGTTCTTTGTCGCCCTCTATAGGTTCCTAAAAGATACTGCTTTCTATGAGCATGAACGAGACAGCACTCTTTTTCATGAAACACTGCTGTATGGGTTTTAAACGGTGGTATTAAACGTTCGTTTGAGTTTAAACTACAACTGCTAGTCTACTTCAAGTAACGAGTCGCAGCGAAGCAGAATAACTCACATATTTGTCTTCGTCACCATGGTAACACCGTGTAACTAACGATGCTGCGATTGATGTTCTGAAATTAGCTTTAGACTCGATCTATTTTCTCGGCTAAAACACGAATGTCTGTTACAATTTGCCCATTGTGGCTACCAAACAATCACAATAAGACAACGGTTAAAAGTCAAATTATATAGCTAGCTACCTAGCTAAACTCTAGCTAGATCAAAAAGTAATCTCACTGACATCTAGTGGCTGACTATGGTAGATTTAGTCCCAACAGACTAGTAGTCAAGTGTTTGTTGTGCACAATGATTAGCCAATGGTGTATCAAATACTGCTCATGTAGTGTAGACACACCTTTCTAATTATAATTTTGTGTTGAAAAGTATGAAGGGTGAAATGATAAATGGAAGTAAATAAATTGTTTGTAATTTATTTTGTTGGCCAATAGAAGGCAAAGTAAATAATTATATATATTTCACTATCCTTTTAAATAATTTACAAATCACTCACATAACCTTTTACTGACATTTGTCATTCCTGGGATTACATAGTAGTCTATAGTTGTTGGCTAGGAGTTGAACAAAGTGTATAAAACTAGGATTTTTCGGTTGATAACCTGTTACAAGCAGAACTATTTATTTTAAGTCTCTGACTACACTGTGTAGAGACATTGGTTACTTTCATTCTTTTCAACCATAGAGACCAAAGTGACAAAAAGGCCTTTCAAAATGTACTTCACCCTTATAGTGTTTGTAATGGAGGACAGTAACACAGATATTTTCTATAATAATTATTATTATAGCAAAGTCCTTCATCTATAAATGGTGTTATCTGAAAACGATAACTTTATTGATTATCTTCATTAATTAGATCACGTTGTATAAAGAAGCGTTGAAATTGGAAAACTCCAAACAAGCCCTACGTCTTTATGATAATTAGTGTAACTTGATTCCTGATTAAACCTCTGTTTATTACTTGAAGGGATATATATATTTATTTTTTTATCACACACCCTGTATATATTTTTTTATTGGTTTGTCAACAATTTGCTGTTGCTCAATCTCTGGATACAATTTGGTATTATTTGACTGTAATGTATGCCTGTATGTTATTGTAGAATTCTTTATTATGTCTATGTTAGACCCGATTTGACCCCTTTCGAAATCATCTTTCCGGTCTGAACCGGTAGAAATTTACCATTGGTTGATGTGTTGCCTCGCTTGCTACCAAACGCGCAGCGAAACGCGGCTACTGGTTTGTTGTTTTACTGTTAGATGACGATTGGTTTGAATAATGTACATCTAAGGGAAAGTGCGTTCTTATTGGTATAATGTCTTAAGACCCGCCCTCAGAAATTATACATTATCCTCCATCTTTTTCCTTGTGCCACTATTTACTGTGCGAGAGGAAACCTTATCTAAAGTTATTTTTGCTACAGTTCCGTCCTACGTCACACTACAATAGACATGGACCATATGATCAACTGGAAGGTAAGACAAATAAGTGACTTGTAAATGCAGCAGTTATGAAATAGTTAAAATGTGACATGTTGGTCATAATGTATAGTAAAATCTCGCTACGATGCTGATTTCCTCTTGCAAACTTTCCACCCACTCAATGCAATGGAACTTGGAATGGTTTACAAGGCTTTCAAGTTTAATTGTTTCTTGTTGTTATATTTTATGGACCCTTGGGACAGTTAAGCTGTGAAGTGTATTTTAAATTCGCTTGAATTGTTTTGTGTATAGTCTTGCCATAAAAACACTACGCAGCATCGTAGTCTATATCTGGGCTAGTTCACTACGGATGTCCTCAGCAGGAAGCACGTAGAATAGCCGATCTAAATGTCTACTTATTTTATAAGTATCTGGACTAGGTGTTTCTAATTATTTAAAGATCAGCCATGTATGTGGAAATCTTCGATTTCATCATGCTGCTTACAGTGTGTGAGTGACACCGACATAGGGCACATGGTATAGCGGTAGATGATTGCAGCTGTCCTGCCTTCTAGGGGGTGTGCGCGCGTGTCAGCTGTTATTAAAGACTCTTCTAGTCTTGGGGCCATTTGTGGTGTGGGTGTTTGAGAAAGGTTGGGGGAACTTCTCGGTGTAGTATTTTGATCCCTTGTGGGATTCCAGAGTGTTCTACGCAGTTCTAAAGGGTGCCTTTCATAAAGGACAGTAGCTAATGGGAATTGACTTTAGCTATACTTGTTTTTTTTCTTTCATTCTTATATCTGCCACATACACAAGAAACAGCAGTGTAAACCGTAAATGCTTCTGTGCCTTCCCTAACAATACAGTAAATAAAACAAATGAAGGGTACTCATGCAAATTAAAATACACTATTTTAATTTAACACAAGTTGACAATACTAACAGTTGAACTATATGTGTGTGGTAACTCACACATCCTAAAAAAAACAGTTTCTAGGCTAAGGAGGTATATTTACAATGAACAATCCGGACCCCCTCTCAGAGGTGTTGCTGGTCCTTTCCTCAACTGTGCTCCATTTTATGTCCTCACTGATGTACACAACACAGAGGAACTTAACATTTCTGACCCTCTCCACTGCAGGCGTGTATATTTAGACAGAGGTGTGTGCCACTCCGCTTTGTGTAGTCCAAGGTCACCTGTTGGGTTTAGACATTGAAGGAAAGGTGGTTTGTTTGTCTTCTTCCATGTAAGATGGGTTATGATTGCTTGTATTGTCAGAAGGGCAGGGAAAAGCCAGGGTACCGCAATATTGTTTAAAGTGTTTTTTATATTGTTTAAAAAACAAAAAAAAACTCTCTCTTTCAATCCCTCCAGGCCCTGGACAATGTCCCTCTGCTCTTCTACATCCTGGCATTGAAGACCCTGATCTTGTGTATGGGCTTTGCGGGTGTGAAGATGTATCAGGCCAGGAAGGAGGAGGAGAAGCTGAAGAAGCTGAGGGCCGAGCAAAGAAAAATTGCAGAGGCAGCACAGGAGTTGCTCGACAACAAGAAAGATGACTGACCTGCAGGAAAATGGATAAAAGAAAGGTGTGTGTGTGACTGCATATGACTCAAGTTAATTAGTAACAGATTGACAAGGTGGTTAAAAACAGCCAAGGTGTCCAAAGCTCCTTCAAGGCAAACTATGTAGTAGTTATTGAGCCTGAACTAAACTTTCCCCTTTCTTTCTTCTCAGAAACCATTTCACCTGACCAGTGTAGAGATTTCCTTGCTTCGAAGAATACGTCTTGTGCTCTGATGTTCTAGAGGGGAAGCGTTGAATGTAAAATTTTCCTGTTGGACTACATGCATTGAACAGGCCTGAAGTTCTAGACATCGCTGATGGTGTGTCAGATTCTTTCTTTTATTTTTTACACAGACTGTTAACTTAAGATCCACCAAATGTTTTGTAAATAAAGACTCTTTTTGTACTTCTGTTTGGACCGGTCTTTCTTGTAGTCATGGAGTATAATGTTGGCGATTATGAGGTGGTCAGTCTTCCTGACCACACTAAGGGCTAATTATCCTCCTTGAGGGAACTTGATAAGAAGGTCTCTATTGAGTATTGACACAGTTGTCTTATGCCATGGTCAAAACAACTAAGAATTCAATTGCTGACATTTTCTTTTCTCCCACTTCGTTTCTTAACCATTTACTCATCCCTACCAACTTGCTTGGAAGGTCCTCCTTTTTACAGTGGGGAGAACAAGTATTTGATACACTGCCGATTTTGCAGGTTTTCCCACTTACAAAGCATGTAGAAGTCTGTCATTTTTATTATAGGTACTCTTCAACTGTGAGTGATGGAATCTAAAACAAAAATCCAGAAAATCACATTGTATGATTTAAGTAATTAATTAGCATTTTATTGCATGACATAAGTATTTGATGCATCAGAAAAGCAGAACCTAATATTTGGTACAGAAACCTTTGTTTGACAGAAATTATTTTTATTTCTCAAAGATTACTTCCTATAATTTATCTATGAATATAGCATCTTCCTAAATTGCATATAATTTGTGTTTGGATTTTATTCCATGTTCATTGGTCCCTGCCTTGCTGTAGTAGTTTGCAGTAGTAGGCCATAGGCTAAGCGTGAATGTGGGGCTAGCCCCTCTCTCACAATGCAATATACATTTTACGTGTGAAAATATTAATATACATGCTCAGAATGTTAGTATGATCAATGTAGATCATAAATTTGATGCCAAGTGGGGCTGACAGCTGGTAGCCCCACTTCAGCGTCATTTTGTATTTCAGACCTGATTGGTTGTCTGTTTGTCTGGGGCCAACATTAGTCGGCAAGAAAAGCAAGGAGGGTAGACTGTCTTAGCTAGCTTGTTAGCTTCACAAATGCCAGATAGCTTGAGAAAATTAATAAAGTGGATTTCATACTCGAGCACCGGTTTGAAACTTGAAATAAAGTGACTTGGTGCCCATCAGCCACGAGATATTGTCATCACTCAAACTGCTGGTAAAAGTAACCCCGGGTTTAACGTGGAGTGGTTTTTTAAGAAAAAGTGGCTAACGGTTAGTATACAAAAGAAGGCACTCTTCTGTTTTCCATGTCTGCTATTTGGTGGAGATGGTACTTGGTCGAGGACGGGTTACAAAGATTTGAAACATCTTTCTGAGAGGATTGCAAAACATGAGAGCAGCAGGAGTCATCTGGACAATGCTGTGAAATTGGGCTTACTAGAAAAGGTAAAGGTCGCAGCCAAAGTTGACAGTGCATACAGGCACTCCATTGAGCAGCATAACAAAAAAGTGGAGGAAAACAGGTACGTTCTCAAATGGATCATAACATGTATTAAACTGTGTGGAAAATGTAAAACCGCAATGCAGGGGCACGACGAGTCAGTGGACTCCCTGAATCCTGAAATATTCAGATGCATATTCGAGACTGTGTGAGGGCGAGTCGAGACTTCAGAGGCACTGTGACGCTCAGCCCATCTTCAAAGGGACTTCTAGCACTGTACAAAACAAACTGTTAGACTGTATGAATGAAGTTTACAGGGAGATAGCCAAGCGAGTGGATTAGACATAATTTGTTGCCATACAGGGTAAAAACCTTCACTCGCAATACCATGGGACAGCCGCGACTCAATGCATTGGCCATGTAGAAGCAAGCAGCTCTGTCATTAAAAGTGTTTTGTGGAGTTGATGGGTTAAATAAACACATCAGTAGCAAGAGGGAGTTTTGTAGCTTTACTGGTATGTATCCTATATTTAGAAACGGTTTGTGCCCCACCAATTTTTAACATATAAAAACGCCACCGCAAACTAGTATAATTTGGCAAGCCTCAACTCAAAAGTATCTTGAAGCCTTCTCTGAGATTACTTGGCTACTGGAGGGTTTAATTAGCCCCTACGCCCTTGATCATTCCAAGTCTCTTGGCTTTGGGGTACTTGTGCAAAGGGTGTGAACATGCAAGTTTTAAGGCATAAGAGGAGTCTTTTGGGATTGAGTCCAGAATTGTCTACTTTTAAGCCTTGATATCAGGGTGCAAATCAAAATGTCACCAGGTCGTCATTGTTTCAACTCGTGACTGGATTGTGAAGTGGCTAGTCTGTGTAAAACATTTGATAAATAAAACATCAGCATAAAATAAACCACACATTCTAATTACTTTAGAGGTATGAAGTCTTTATTACATGATAACTCAAGAATATTATTGAAGGTATAATTATGAATCTCAATAATAGTTCAGTACAAAAGTAGCTAAATATGCTAATGTGACCCCAAACGACTAGGGTGGATAACATCTTTCCAACTGTTCTGTGATGGCGCATGCATTAAACATTCACAGTGCATCTACACAAGCCTGTCTCCCCACTATAACATGTGAAAAATAACTCTCCCGACTGCTGTGCACACAGCCGACCCTCCTACAGTATCTGTACTGTACAGTTCAGCCCCCAAATGGCCCATGGTCTGACCCAAAATGGCGGTGTGATTCAAGTTAGACAAGGTATACTGGCCAGAAGCACAGCACAAATGTACAGTATGCCATGAAGGCCCATGCAGGGAGCGGTCCATGCCCTGTGATCAGCATGATATTGCAGCCTTGTTGTGAAGCCTGTAAAGGCTTTTATTTTGTACACACACCATCAAATGGTGCACACACACTTTGAAAGCACATCACTACCGGAGACACACTTTTGAAAGAAAAATCCCTTCCATAGCATCATTATTCTGTTGAGCAAATTCTACAATTTTTTTTCTCCATATATTATGCCTAGAGAGACAGTCTATTGCAAAGCCATCAGTTAGAAAGCATCTCGATTAGTAAAACATTGTAAATCGCTAAGCTAGTGATGGCAGCACACAAAGACCTAATAGACAAGACAATACGATGATGGGCCCAATACACAGGATGAAACAAGTCTCTTGAACTACAAGTCACAATAAGTATAACTTTGTTCCAAATGGAGGACAAAAAAGAAATAAACTTGTGTAAAAAGAGATGAATGTTTTTTCTCACTCCCTGTCCCTCGCTCTCCGTGAAAAGGCAGGGCTTTGATAGGCGTCGCCCTCTAGTGCTGGAGAGGATGTATTACGTCTGAATCAGCACCAGACATCCATTGACTTCTGAGAGGCAGATGTAGGAGACATGTTTTGTTGATGTTAGCGCTCCCTCTCTGCTCCTCACTGCGTGACACCGGGGGTGAAGTCCGGACGGCGTGTCTGGATGATTTTGGGGCGAGGCGGGCGGTTGCTGCTGCTGGCACTTCCCTCGGCGTCGTCCTCGCCGCCTGAGCTGTCCTGCTCGCTCTCGCACACGTGCACAAACACGCTGGGGGTGGTGGGCGTGCCCGTGTGCAACTCGTACTTTTCACCTGAGACGGAGAGAGCAACTGTTAACACCGGGAGCGCGCGGACAACCACTCTCATTCCATCACAGCCGGTGAATTCAAATCTGAAATGATGCGTTTTCCGCTTGTGCGCGCGGGCGTCGTACCTGGCCCCAGTTTGGAGATGGCACAGAGGAGGTCGTAGTTTATGACGGGCACGGCGTCCGGGGCCTGCTGCCACCCCACCGGGGGCGAGGCTGGGGGAGAGATCAGGAACTGTTTGTCCGGTTTCGGGGGCTCCAGACGGGGACTACCTATGAGGACGGACTGCCGGGAAGACAGGGAAAATAAGGTCATTGGAAATACGTCCTGCTAATGTGCGAACCGCTGCGACGAGTCACTGAGGATTGCTGGGTATTGGCTACAGAAGACGGGGCTGTTCTTTACCTGCGCAAAGTAGAGACGCATCTCTTTGCCGTTGAAGTCGCTCTTGTGCAATCTGAGCCTGGCTTCGGCAGCGGCCAGGGCATCGCTGAAGTTTATCCTCACGCGCCGGAAACTCTTAAAGAACTGGAAGTTCACATCCGGGTCAAAGGAGCGGAACAGAGACTCAAAGCTGGCCTGTAGGGGGAGAAAGTGGGGAAACAGACCGGAGGTGAGTGGGTGGAATTAGGTCGCTGTCGGAACTCCGTCCCGCTAAGCCATGTTAGCACGGTGATGTAGCCCTAATAAGCATATTAGCTACATAATCATGCTTTTGTCCAGAAATAGGCTACGCTTCTCAAAACCGCTTAGTCACAATGACGACACGCACAATAGTCCTACGACCATTAGCTACAGTTATGAGGACGCCATAGGGCACCATCCTGAACTACCTGTTCTGAAAACAGTCGGCAACCGTGTTTCATATTTCCAGTCTATCGAGCCTCCCCGCCCCCACCCCAACCCCTTCTAAAAATAACCGCCGCAGCAAAACGCTTTACTGAACTGGCCCATTGAAAAAGAAAAACGAACACCATTCTGTTGTCATAGTAACCCTCCAGCACACATGTGCACGGCCTTTTGCCAACCGAAGAAAGACGCTGTGTGAGAGTGTTGTTATGGGAGCCAAGACCAGACCACGAGGACCACAGATTAACCATTACAATCCCTGGGTGTTAGAGACAATGTCAACTGAACTCAGATCAGTTTTAGGAGACAGATCAGAGGCAACATATAAAGCAGTCTTACCCGCGACTCAGGCCTTTCAAACACTTCCTGGTTGGTCACTGAGGCAACCAGGCAGAAGGCGTTACACTTGGTGGTCTTCAGGTGCATGATGGGAAGGGCGGGGAGGCAGAGGTTTTTCCACCTGATGAAGCGGGAGGTCAGAGTTCGTGAGGAGGGGCGGGGATGATGATGATGATGACGACAGGTGTTGGGGGGCTGCGCCGATTTCCCCAGCGTGAGGACTGAGTGAGCTCTCGTTACCCCGAGAAAAAAAAAACCCAGTTTCCCTTACTTCCCGCTTCCCTTACTACTTCCTCCCCTATCTTTGTCCTGTTTTATTATTCTCTTTTCAAATTCCCTTTTCTCCTTCCCGTCTGTCTTTTTTTTGTATACAGTCCACACCCTTATGAGGTGCAGAACCATGCAGTCCACACGGATTGAAGGAAACGAATAAATGGGTCCAAGTCCAAGGCTTAAACAGGTAGAATCGAAGCAGATCCAAAGGTAACAATGGCAGCGGTTGCTCTACAGTCCCAGTATTGGCAGGAAGGTGTGCAGGGAACAAAGAAAAGGCCCTCGGTCTTTGCTATAGAATGTTCCGGACTGTGTACAAGAATCTGTATGCTTTCTGCCTGTACCAACCGCTTATATGAGAGTCACAGCTACTGACGCACTCAACAGCCCCTCCCTCCATCTCAGTCTCTCTCTTCCTCGTTTTTTTTTCCATGGTTCATTCAATCTTAGCCAACCTGCTGACAGGGGGTGTGGCGTTCTATTCCTTCCCATCTTCCCTCCCTTCTTCCCTCAGATTAGTTCCCTCCCCCTCTGCTTGGCTGACTAATCAGGTGCAAAGAAAGGGAGACAGACGACTGCCAAATAATGACATCAATCCACGGCACACTGACGTGTTAATCTCATCACCGTACTCTTGCGCGCGCACACACACACACACACACACACACACACACACACACACACACACACACACACACACACACACACACACACACACACACACACACACACACACACACAGTATGACAAATCTGTTGTTGAATTATGAATGGAAAATGTGCAACTTAGAATACAGGTCCAGGACTATGACACACAATAAAAGTGAGAAACTGAAAGGGTGAACACCGAGAACATGAGACTGAAAGAGAGAGGTGGGGAGTGAGGGAAGGAAAAGAGAGAGAGGTGAAGGGATGAAGGAGAACCGTGAGATGGAAAGTATGCAGCTGGAGGCTTGATAACACAGATGCCTTTTATGAGAGTGGTATTAATAGCACATAGGTACTGTGAAACTGCTCAAGAAAAAATGTCAAAGAGAGAGAGAGAGGGAGAGAGACGGCGAGACAGAAAGATAGAGGGAGAGAGAAAGACACAGAGAGCGTGTGTGTAATGTTCCAGTGAGGGAATGGAAAATGGGAATATGAAACCAAAACAGAGGATGGAAAAAATGCAGGGCTAAGAAAGCCCACAAACACACAAGGAGCGCTATGCAAGTGGCTCTCAATGAGATAACTAACACCCTACCAGAGAAGAAAAAGGTCTGGCGACCCACAGACCCTTTCTGACAACACCGCTTGTGAGCAACATGCGGAGAGCACCAACTCCAGCCTTAAGATGTTTTCTTCAGTCGCTCCATGAAAGGCGACATGACATAACAGAAGTGGCCCACAAGCCGGTCAGTTAAAAGGGAGAGACCTAGCGGCTGAGACCACAGAACGCGACATGCGGGACCTCAGACCTTGTGCTTTGTCCTCGAGGAGTCCACGCAAGTGCCAGAAACACAAAGACCAAAGTGTCACTGATTGCAACGAAAGCCCACAGAAAGCCACCTACGCACGTCTAAATGTTCTGAATGTATGCCCGAAGTCGTCACCAAGACATTCCGTCCCATTGAGACTTCACTGGAAAGGAGACACAGGTGAAAGGAAACTGAAACAGACAGGCAGACTACTATGAACCAGCCTACAGCTGGTACAATGCCGTGTATTGCTGGCCTAATGTGCACGTTTGGCAGCATAAGCAAGCAGACACGCACCCACGCACGCATGCAACTCTGTCCTGGCTTACAGCTTTGGGGAACGTTGTCTGCCACGCACATACCTGAATGATTCAATGTGTGTGTACAGTACAACAGGTCAGTGTTTCCAGTATTTAACCTCCCATGTGTTACCTGAGGGGCCGATCAATGGGGACCTGTACTAAAATGGCCTTTATGATAATGCCTGACCTTTACCACAAGGGGGGAGGTCACTGTGATTTGGACTGGACTGTTGGCCCGACGGGGCTGGGTCCGCAGTAGTTGGACGGAAAACTGATCTTTGTGATGAGAACAAAGTGCTGTTTGACACAGTGGAATATTCCATCACATGACCTCTCAGCTGGCTCCTTGAAGTCATCATCTTTTAAGGACCTTTACCCTCTTTCACTGGCAAGCCTGATTGATTATTCAATCATCTGTGTCCATCTGTCTGTGCGTTTGTGAGAGAGAGAGAGACAGAGAGGTGGGGAGACAGAGCAGCTGTTCTGGTTTAAGCACCTGCCTCATTGTTTCCGCTTCCACCTTTCCATGAGAAGCAGGCCGTCCACAGGAAAATACATTCTGGCTAAATCTGACAAGTCTTTAACAAGTGTCCCCAGCCACAGTGGGCTCTTACATTAAACAGTGTAGCCGAGGACCCACGGCCAGTTCAAACGTTGCTCTCATCAACAAAATCAACAGTGTGTGTGGGTGTTTTCTGTTTCCTTTGAACCCCTGGCTCAGACCAGAAAATTGCAAGGCATAAGGCCTCGTCTTTGGTTGTGGCAATAGCCTACATTGTTAGTCTCTCATTTCTCCCTTTTCAACCTCCCCTCTTCCTGCTTATGACTGTGTCCATCACGTTCCTTCCTGCCTGTCTGTTGCAGTGGAAAATGTTTCTGAATGTAAGACTTGCCTACACAGTGTGGAAGAATGTTGTGTACACAGAAAAAAAGCATTAGTCAGATTTCCACTGAACAAAGTCAGGCCCTGTGACACGATCACCTCAGGAAGACTGGATGGCCAAGGTCTTGTGGATTAAAAAAATGTAGGTATTTGTCAGGGCCATTTCTGTAACAGGTCATGCTGACAAACTTGATTGCGATGTTAAACAAACTAACAATTTCCATTGAAGATTTCACAAAAATAGCGCAGATTCAAAGTTTGGAAACAGAATGACGGTTGCGCTGTTTGCGTCCTGAAGCTGAATTTCGCCTGTCAAACTGAAACGGAGATAAAAGGACATTTTTAAAGGCATATAAGGAGGCAATCCCACTCAATTTATTATTGTAGAGCTAGAACAGTGTTGGAAATACAGGGAAGACAAAGGAAGTCAAAGATCGGTTGCGCAGATTCAATGCTGACCCCTACACATCTAGATGAGCCGACGCCACGATGGAGGGCATTCAGATCATAATTACAACTCCAAGTGGCATATACCAAGACATTTTGTCCAAAGCGACATTTTGGGCCACCAAACGCCGCACTCTGCCAGCCAAGGTACCCTGGAGGTTAGAGGTCCTGGCTCGGCTTAGCCAAGCTCCCTACCAGCTTCAACTGTTTGCGGTTAATAATCTCGTGATGTGATCCCACACAGTTTAAGGGGACCAAATGACCGCCCCCTTTGAATGGCTACGCTCCTCCAAAAACTCAGCTATCTCGCGTTATCTAAAAGTGACCAACAATCACAGTCCCAAACGAGTTCCAGGTGCGCCACAGGTCATTTGGGAAGGGGGATGTACCTCTCGCTCTGTTTCAGTTGGATGGAATCTGTTGTCTCATTTTATTTTCTTAACCAATGACTGGTTTGCGAGGAGTGACTTTCAGATGGAAAAATATTTCACGATAAGCCATTGAAGTGATGTCCAATCAGTAACTAGTACAAGTAAAAGTACAAGCGTTAATCGAACGTACTTACTGAAGACGCCACTTGTGAGAAAACTTCCCGGTATGTTTGACATTGTAATTACTATGTTTAATCCTGGAGAATTTTTGATAAGAAGTTATTACGGTCATAAAGTGTACCGCAGAACCTGCAAATAGCTGTTCCTCATTACATACGTACAGTGGCTCGAGTGGCTGATTGCGTGTTTAAGAAAGTGCATGACTGTCACTAGATGTTATCGGAGACTTAGATAAAGCAAACTCATGCCACATATGAAAACATGATGTGGCAAAATAATATTTATGACTGAAAAAAGCTGTTGCTCAGGAGGACATCCTACTAAAAAAACTAAATCATTTTCCTAACCTTGTGGGGACCAAACCTAACCCGTAATACCTACACCATAAAGTCATTATACAATTCAGGAAAAAATTAAGAGACCACTGCAGCTTTTTCTTTCCTTTCCAAAAAAGTTCAAAAGGAAGGTTTTGAGTAAGGAATAGAAGGGTTCAAATTAAGAGACCACTGCACATTGAACACTTCTGTTCCTCACTAAAACCTTCCTTTTCAACTTTTTTAGAAGGGAAAGAAAAAATACAGTGGTCTCAGCTGTAATTCTAACACTAGGCCCATTTGTATGTTTTACCCTAACCCCTAAGCTTGAAATAAAAATGTTCCTTGTGGGGACCGAATTGTCAAGTTTTAATATCTTTGTGGGGACTTAACCAGATGTGTAGTAACACCAGGGTATATTTTTCTCTCTCACACGCGCACACACGCAGGCACACTTTCCATTCTTCAAATTCCACTGTGTCATCATAACAGATCTACTTCCAGTGGCCTTCATTTGACTGACAAATTAGTTCAAATTCTCCTTAGTCAAAACCCCTGACAAGAAAGGACTTATTGTGCACTATACCCATTCCCCTTTAGGCTAAGGGCAGAAAAGGAAGCAGTTAAAAACATATACAAGGACCATTTCCCATGTGCCTCCGAAATGTATTCTCAGTTGACTAACTTATAGGACCATATACTCCAAACTTTAAGTCTGAATG
The DNA here is from genome assembly GCF_011004845.1 of Esox lucius. Classification (NCBI taxonomy): domain Eukaryota; kingdom Metazoa; phylum Chordata; class Actinopteri; order Esociformes; family Esocidae; genus Esox; species Esox lucius. The sequence continues at coordinate 12,940,596 of NC_047590.1, forward strand.
TTGATCCAAATTAATTTGAACTTTCCAAGTGGACAGCTTACTTTGTCCTTATCTTAGTGGCAATATGAAAATACTTTGAATGACAAACTTGGACCTTTGTGTATGGCCATCGCTCATCCTCAAAAGCTGTCTACAGGATGCAAGGACATGCACACCACATTTCTATTCACTTAAGTACTTCTGTTGGTGCTTAGTGACAGAAACATAAAGCAGTGTTACAAGTCCTCTAAAAAGTTGGTTACATGATACTACCATGGGCATATTTCTTTCCTTCTCAAATTTCAAAGAGCAACTTCAGAGACACATTGTAAAAAGTTAAAATATATTTCTACTCAACATTCTAGCCAGTAAGGATAATTCCCTTGCATTTGTGGACCATAAAATCAGTCTGGAGCCAAGACAATCAATCCTTTGCCAAGCACATTAAAAGATTCTGTCCCAGTTACATTTTTTTCAAGCTTCCCATATTCCAGTCTTGCTATTGCGGAAAATGTCAATGTTCTTGCTGATGGAGCTGTCTCAACCCTTATGGAATGGAACCGTTTCCATGTGTGTGATGTGGGTGGCAGTGGAGAGGGAACTAGACAACTAGGCGTCTTATCTTTAGAAAGACAGAAATACTGGGAGCTATGGAAACTATTAAGTGGTATTTGCGCTATTTTCATACTATCATAGGATTAAACATGAGAATTCTCTCACAGACACAGACACAGACAGACAGACAGACAGACACTTTCCTATTTAGCAGGAAGCCAATGGAATGTTGGTTCAATGCTTTAGTCCACCACAGCAAACGTGCTTACCTTCAGAGTTTGGTCATTAAAAACATCTTCTTTTACTTTGCATGCGATGAGGGCGTTTGGTAGGTCGGTGAACTGCACATCCACCGTCGCATCAGCACCAACGCTCTTCTCCGATTTCTGCATCTTTCGGACCTGGCCGAACTTGCTCTGGTCGCGCCTGGTTTAGTTTTTTTAAACTATTGAGGTTCAAACCTAACCAAGCTCTCTGTAAATAAATGGTGGTCCTCGGTTAGCTTTCAGCTAACGTTGGCTGGCTAGCTAGCAAAGCTCTTAGCTAGCTAAAATTCCAAATATGCTAGCTCATTCGATTTGTCATTAATAAATGGCCTCAAATAAAATAACAAATGTATGTTGTTTATAGCAAAATAGTTCCAGTTATTTTACGTTGTATTCAATAAGCATACTAACCTAACACCTGAAAGTGCTATTTTGGTGCTGTTGGCCCATCGGATAAAGGAGATGACGTAAACGCGACGACAAACAGCTGATGCGATTTTCCGGTTATAACTGTCGCAACGCAGCTTTACTGATCATTACAATTCTGGATTGTTCCAGAAATCACATGATAGCTTATTATTAACAATATGTCAGATAACTGTCTATTGTGCAGCGCTTGCCTATTGCAAATTATTGAAAGTTATCGTACTTTATCAGCTGTCACATTATGTCAATGTGTTATAAGACATTCATTTTGTTAGTTGGAATCGAACACTGTCATTCAGGAATTTCTCCCCACTGCAAATGTGTGCTGTCTATTGAAGTAAAGTAAAGTTAAATTTAGATGATCTACTATTTTATTAAGCTAAAATTGAAGGACATGCTGTTGTTGCATTATAGTCAAAGCAATACTGCCCTCTATTGTTTGAAAACGTAACCAGAGCGATATACAATGCCTACACTAGTCCATTTAAGAGGGTCATTATTAAGTCCATCAAATTGTATAATTCTTTAGATTAAGTAAAAAAAAATTAAAAAATACAATTACAAAGGTTATTTATCTTTTAAACAACAAAAAAACATTTTGTGAATAATAAAACACTATATTTTGATCATAGTTATCACAGTCATAGTCATGATAGGTCCAATCTCTTTCCTATTTACCTCTGAATGTCAGGCTCTAGGTCTAGAAATCTAGCTCTGACTGTTTACTGCTGCGTTTATAGGTCTACTCACCCTAAATCCTGAAATAGGATAACGGATTTTACTAAGGGAAGGGCAACTAGTTTATACCAAGGTGAGCTTGGGGCATCCTCAATGACCTAAGCAGTGTCTCAGCCTATGTGTTACGTTAAAGGAGAACTCAAAACTAGAGAATAGCAAGTGTGGGGGGGGGGGGGGGGGGGGGCGGGCGGGTTAAATATGGTTTTGGGGAGGGTGTGGGAATGGGAGTGTTCATATGGACAAAGACATGAGTGTCGGTCAGCAATTGGATGGGGCTTGGAGTGGAATAATGGGACCTGAGATATATTGGGGATACTTAGACAATGCTGGGCTAGGCTCTGGGGTGGTGGTAAAGGGTCCATGGCAGTGCTAGAAGGTATGGGCTGGCTCTGGGCGGATTTAAAGGAAGCAGGCCGGTCATGTGGGGATCAGCATCCGAAAATCAGCCTAATCCTACAGAGAAGGAGCGAGAGGGAGGGAGGGAGGGAGCAAGAGAAGGAGATTGTACCTTTTCACCAACTCCACACAGGCGTTAGTTACAGGCTGGAGCTCCGGGGACCGACAACTAGAAGCTGTGCATGAGCTCTTGGAACCTACAAACACAAACTTTCACCCGACTTCTTCAAACTCACCTTGAACTCCTGGACACACGCAATAGCGGAACCATAGACTTACTATATCTCAGTGTGTGTTGGTCTCTCAGTAACCATGGCCCAATCCGAATCTACTGGCCTTAGCCCGGACTTCTCCAACGGAGCCATAATCCATAGGCCCGTAGGAACCAGTACCGACAAAGAAATGCAGAGACAACAAGGTAAAGATGAGGAGGAGGATGTCGAACTGGCGGAAGAAGTGTTGGAACTAGGTGAGGAGGTGGGTGAAGACATGGAGGACATTGAGATGGAGGAGGAGGAAGGAGGTGCGGCTGAGAATGTTGAAGTGACAATGGAAGCTAAAGGGAGAGGTGGATCAGAGGGTGATGAGGAGGAGAGACAGTTGGAAGAGAAAGAGGTTCGTTTTGAGGACAAGAGAGAAGAACCAAACATGTCAGTTGATGTAATTGAAGAAGTGCATGTCAAATCTGTAGAGTCTGTTGAAGGACAGAAACCCGCTGAGAATACCACAAAAGATATAGATATAGACAGAGATAGAAAGGAAGGCAGACCTCTTCTTCCTACACCAACCTTTAGGTTGCCAGACCAGCCAGTTCAGACCCCTGAGATTATTAAAGAATCACCACAGGAGGAGAGAAGAGAGTGGAAAGGGGAGGTAGGAGAGAGGCATACAAATAATGAGTTAGTCACTGTGTGTACCGAGAAGGGAAGTGTAAGAGAGACTCCTGGGAGGGAAATTAGGTCCATTGCTGATGATGAAATGGGACAAGAACAAGGTGTGGGATCAGATTTGCACCAAGATCTGTCTATTACTGATGAGCTGGCGATGAAAGAGGATGAGACATCTGCAGAGGAAGATATTCTGCAAATAGCTTTGCCTTCTGATGAGGCACTGACGACAGGGGACGAAGTTGGTTCGACGACGACAGAAACGCTAGTCTTGTCCACCAATGATGTAGAGAGTAAAGAGAAAAAGGTGAGTACAGAGAACAAAAAGTCAGAAACCGGGTCTATTGCTGATGACACAGATCAGGAAGTAGAGATGCCAACCAGCCAGGCACCTAATAATGCTCTAACTGCAGAAGAGAGTGATGAAAGCGGGAATATAGTGACTGAGCACTGTCGCACTGTGTCCACTAGTGATGAGGTAAGAGAGACACAGCAGGAGGAAGGACTGGAAGAGGAGCCCAAACATCTGCCAGACAATAATCATGGAGAAACAAACGCTGATAACAACAACGTGGCAGAGAACACACATGTTGTTTCAGAAGAAGAGTACAATGTGAGCAAGGAGATAAGTGGAATCAGTAGAGTTTCAGAGGAACGAGGAGGGACAACTGAAGAAGATGTATCAAAGACAGAAGAGGGGGAGCGCCAAAAGACAGAGCAGCCAACATTGTTATCCCTAACCGACGAGCTAACAGAGACTGCCGTGAATGAGAGTCAAACGACAACAGCCCAGCAACCTACGGCTCTTGTCTTTCCATGTGTCGAGGATGATGAGGGCGGGAACGGGAGCAGGAAACAGCCCCATGAAATTGAGGAGGGGGAGACTGGAGTTAAAGAGGAGGGAGGTTTACAACCCACTGAACAGCAGCTACAGGTGGGAGAGATTGATAAGGTGGGGGCTGTGGAGGTGGAGGGTAGGAGCAGGGAAGCTTTCCAACATGTTGGGAATAATGAAGGGGTGGAGAGGGACACCAGATGCAGCAACAGAGAGGAGGAGGACAAGGATGATAATGTAGAGATACCTGAGGAAGCGAGACGAGGTGGAAGTATGGACAAACTGACAGAAACACTGTTCGAGCTGGATTCCGTGGCCATGGACGAGGTGGAAGGGAAAGAAAACAGGGTTCTGGATGAGCCAGCGATACATATTCTCGAGGGTACAGTGGGAGCTACACGGGAGGAGTATGAGGATTTGGAGCGTGTCGAGGAGGCCTTTGAGATTGATGAGGGAGAGGAAGGTGATAAAGAACATGCTGGGGAGGTCATTCTGAATGAGCCCAAGACTGCAGAGCATGGGGTAGTTCAGGAGATGGAGCATCCAGTCCCGGTCTCAGAGATAGAAATGTTAGGAGCAGAAGAAGAGGGTGGGTTAGAGGATGAGCCAGTGACAAACATTGACGATAACCTAGACTCGCAATCAGAAGGAGGGGCTGAGGTTGTGGAAGAGCTAGAGAATATCATTGAGGGTAAGCTCAAACCTGCAGCAGAGGGGGGCAGCAAGACTGAAGAGTGCCTCCAGCCTGTTATTAAGGATGAGCCGGTAAAGGTTGGGAATGAAGACACAGTGGAGGACAGAAGGAAAGTGGATGAAAAAGATATGGAGCTAGAGGTCAAAGCTCACAAAGCCACAATAGAGAATGGGTTCCCTGGAACAGAGGAGATAAGACGGCAACTACTGAATGAGATGCTGCTATCTCCAACCAGGCTAAAAAAACGAGAAATGAAAGATGAAGTGACAGTTAATAGAGATAAGGTGACTCCCCGCAGAAGTAGTAATGACTGGATCAAGAAGGAGTCCCCAGAGGAGGTACAGACCCACAGTGGGAGGGAAGACTGGATAAAGAAGCAAGCCCCAGAGGAGCTGAAGACTGCTGTTAAGAAGGATGACTGGATCAAGAAGCAGGCCCAAGAGGAGGTGCAGTCCTGTGGTAAGAAGGACTGGATCAAGAAACAGGCCCCAGAGGATGTGCAGACCCGCGTAAAGAAGGAGGACTGGATCAAGAAGCAGGCCCCTGAGGAGATACAGGTCCGTGGTAAGAAGGAGGACTGGATCAAGAAGGAGGCCCCAGAAGAGGCACAGACCCCCGGGAAGAAGGAGGACTGGATCAAGAAGGAGGCGCCAGAGGGGGTGTCGATCGCTAGTAAGAGGGAGGACTGGGTCAAGAAGGAGGCCCCAGGGAGGGTGCAGATACCTAGTAAGGAGGACTGGGTCAAGAAGGAGGCCCCAGGTAGGGTGCAGATACCTAGTAAGAAGGAGGACTGGGTCAAGAAGGAGGCCCCAGGGAGGGTGCAGACACCTAGCAAGAAGGAGGACTGGATCAAGAAGGAGGCCCCAAAGGAAGTTCACATCCCCAGTAAGAGGGAGGACTGGATCAAGATGGAAGCCTCAGGGGGGGTGCAGATCCCTGGTAAGAGGGAGGACTCAATCAGGACTCAGGTCCCAGAGGAGGTGCATTTCCCCAGTAAGAGGGAGGACTGGATTAAGAAGGAGGCCCCAGAGGTGGTGAAGACTCTGGCTAAGAAAGAGGACTGGATCAAGAAGCAGTCCAGAGAGGAGGTGCAGACCTCTGGAAAAAAGATGGACTTAATCAAGAAGGCCCCGGAGGAGGCGCAGACTCCTGGTAAGAGGGAGGACTGGATCAAGAAGCAAGTCCTAGAAGAGGCACAGAACACCACTAGAAAGGATGACTGGATAAAAGAGCTGAAGTCAGTGCTCAAAGAGGAGGTGCAGCCCACAAAGGGAGATGATCCAGTGAAGAAGAAGAAAAAGAAAGTGGTGATCATGGAGGAGGCGCCCACTATCATGCATCAAAAGAAAGAGGTGAAGACAGATGGAAAGAAAGAGAAGGAAGAGCAGTGGGAGGTGAAGAAAGAGAAGACAGAGCAGGCGGAGTTAAAGAAGGAGAAGGAGGAACAGGGGGAGCCAAAGAACACTGTGAAGCTGCAGACCCCAACTCATCACAGCCAAGACAGTGACAGCTCAAACCCCCAGGAGTATGTGATCTCCCTCTATGTCAAGGTACAGCAGCACCATGATCTAACTATGGGTTTGTTACCTTTGATGTTCAGAACATCACAAATAGACAGACATGTAATGAGCGGAGCAGATACATTTCCCTTTTACTAGTAGATGACAGGCCAACCTGTCTGTGTACAATAAACCTCTACAGTAGTTAATTTCTGTATGTTCTGTAATGTTGCATCAACTTGAACAATCCCCTGTGCTACCCAACTCAGGTCCTAAATGACAATAGAGTATATCAGTGGATTATGAATCAAGTTACATGCTTGGGTCCAGAACTGATGAACAGTGAGGGGTTGAGGACATGTGATCTAGATGATTGTGTAGATTAATCTGCCATTGTCCACTTGTTTAGCAAACTCCCCATGTGGCAGGATATAGCTTTGCATGTAACCTATTAAGTGTACCTACTATTCAGATAATGGCTACAGAGTCTTTATCCGTTAACATGAACATTCCAGACCCACCACTTGCTCTTTGAGGTGGTTTAATAGGCATTCTCTCTTTGCTTTCTTGTTCTCGCACTTGGAAATATATTTGAAATTATTGTTATTGATTAAATAATCTGCTTTGATCAATAATGATCAACAAATGGGACTATATGTACATCTTAGCTAATTAACCCTTAGCTACAGCTAAATATAGGATCCGGACACAGCTCGTGGTCTATTGGTCGTAAAGGCTAGCTCAGACACCAGCCGTTTAAAGCTCCTTCTAATTTCAGTGCACTGGGCAGACATTGTTTTGTTGTCGTGGTCAGTTTTCATTTTGCTGGTTTCCAGTAAAAGAATTTGACAACCTAAAATGGCCGCTTGTCACGATACAGAGGCTGTTGTTTTTAGCATTAGCCTACTTAACCACTTTGGCCTTTAGTCAGTTAATTTTTACTACAGAGTTTAGCCACAGGGCAACATACCATTACACTGGCAGCAATTTACATCTGATTGAGTAATAGACATTTACTTCACATTGTTTGCCCCTGTAGGTAAGAGCTGATGTGGTAAAGAAAGGACTGGATTGGAAGCTGTGTCTCTTGGCACTGGCCAATAAAGTCTTGGCCTAAACTTTGCCATTCAGTCTTTTTGATCAGCTACAGAAAAGTCAAACATGCTTTCTCAATGCATCTGGTACATTCCTGGTTGTATTACCTGTTCAATGATTTCATTGGATGTGTTGGGGGGTGTGCGATTCTGTGTAGTATAGAGTATGTTGGCTTAAATGAGGCATGCTGTTGGATTGCGTGTGTGTTTGCATTTGAACTCGTTGTGATCTACTTATCTCATCCCATTACGAGAGTGATATCCTACTGTAATCCTCCTCTCTGGATGAGTGCACACACACACACACTCACACACACAAACATTATGGGCTTCACTGTTCCATCTGTGCTCGTGTGTGGGAAGCATTCTAGTAGTCTCTATGATGGCCATCTGGCACGAAATGGCTGCAATGGCACCATCTGTAATGAAGGCAGTGATATGAAGCCAATCTATCATTATTTCTTATTCTAATATCAGCTGAGTCATGCTTCTCTGGCTAGTTCAAATCCTATATTAAAAATGCATCCTGGAACTTTTGCGACTACGAAACTATTTTTTAAGACAGCGCAACGGTTATATCCAGTGGCCCAAAAATGAAGGAATACATCTTCAGTTCAGATCTTAACAATCATTGATCTCCCTTTGGCTCATTTCGTTGTGTGTCTCTGTTGCAACATTAAAGAAGCTGATGCAAAAAACACAATATTGTTATAGGGTTAGGTCCGGAGTGATCATGCCGTTGGCCCAAGTCGTGATAAAAGGCACATTCCGGTGTTAAATGAAGGTGCCCTGCTGAAAGATTAAGCCTGGGGAAAAATGTCCTAATATCCTGACCTCGTCTCCCTGGGCACCTGCTCACATAATACAATAGAGGCCTTTGTGTTGGACTTGGACTGATAGCAACCAGAAATATGCTCCACAGCCAAGGCCAGGCCATGCAGGTGGCAGGAGCTCCACTTGAGCCTCGCAGCAGAATACCCAGAACGGGTTAGATCAGGGTTACCAAACTCCCGTGGATAAGTTGAGCGTCCAGGTCGAATATATTCGTTTATTTTGTTCACTTGGAAGGTATTCTGTACTATTACACATGTAAAAATGAATTATGATAAATTATGGTCAATAAGGTGTTAGCTGTAAGCTGTTTGTTGTGACAGTTTGACCTAACCCTACATTAACTCTGCATGCTGGAGGATTGAAGTGTGTGTAGGCCTTGCTCAGCCCAGCCTTGCCCAATCTCTCCATGTGTGGGTTGGGGAGGGCAATAGGTTAATCTCTACATTCTTTCTCTCTCTCACCCTCTCTCACCTTGTCTTGTTCTTATCCTATAGCCCCCCCTCCTGTTTTTGTCATGGGTTAGCCCCCCTCCGCCTCTGTCTGATACTAAGCTGATTATCTGGCCTGCTGGTGTGTGACAGACTGGGGTGTGTGGAGACAAGAGGAGGACCACTCCACTCACACGCACGCAGATATTTAGCTTACTGGTCAGCTGGACTTGTCACTATGGTTACAAAATCACAGATCACACGACTAGGCTCATCTATTGCCGTGAGCTTCGGGATCACATTCCCATTGTGACTAGTCAGAGAGGGTTATGTTTGTGATGATCTCCGTAGATCACACTGCATTATCTCTGCTTTATGCTGTTGACAGCTGTCCACCCATTAAAGCAGTTTTATGACATATATGGTTGAGGGAGTGCCACAAATACCAGTATCTTTTGTATGTTTGTGTTTTTGTTTGTGTCTTTCTGTGTGTGTGGCTATGTGTGTTGTGTGGGTATTGTTGTGGGTGAAAAACATTGGCCTATTTCACTAGAGTCAGAATGATGCTATGGGTGAAGGACTGAGGATTCCATCGACTCCCACACACTGACCACAGAACAGACCTTACACTGTTCTACAAGCCCACATCGACAGTATACCCATTGAGACTGACTTGATCAGCTAGTGCAGTGTCCGTAATTTAAGGACTGATACAAACCTGATGCATCAAGAGTTTCTACATTGAACTGAATGAGAGAAAAATAAAATGTCTGGAGGCTTAATCTAATGAATCAGGGAGAAATAAGAGGAGAGGAACCCATGGTCCATGTCGTTTTTTGGAGGCTGTTGTACTCGGTTTGGCATGGGCTCCAAGAACGGGTACCTATAGCTCAAAACAACACATCAGAAATAAATCTCCCAAAGTAAATTAAAGACCAAAGTTACCAAAGTCAAACAGGGAAAACACATGGATAGTCTGTCCATTATATTATAGCTCCATGTGTTAACAAAGAGGGAATGGTCAGTGCAACCCGCCTCGCTGTTCTGTTCTGCATAACCACACCCCACATGAACCATGGACGCCCACAGTAACAGAACTCTCCGACCCGGTCCGGACGCAGCAAGAGACAGTAACTTTCACAGATTTCAACAACAGAGCTGGAGTGAGTATCGCATTTGAGGCAGATTGGGTTACGGATCGGGGTTCGTCTTTGGCAGGTTGCATCCTCAGGCCCTCCACTGGTTACAAGTTCTAGGATATGAGTCCTTAAGGTGTGTTGTCACCATGGCCTGGTTTGACATAGCAGCCAAAAAGCTGGGGTTCCCAACTATCGAGCTGTTCGTTAAGGTAAGAGTTGAGCTTGATGCATCAAATTATTTGATAGGGCTGGTTCTCCAGTTTATTTATTTTTTGTCTCAGGTTAGATGAGGACCTCTAGTGGCAAAAGAACGTCACAGCAGTTACAAACGTGCATAGGAGTGTTTTACCAACCGAGGAAATATTACAAAGGCTCTTTCCAGTTAAAGTTATGCTTTTCATTGACGGGTTGATGGAAATCCATGTGCGTGTCCCCTACGTAGGCAGGCAGTGATGGGGAGAGCATCGGAAACTGTCCATTCTCCCAGCGTCTCTTCATGATCCTGTGGCTGAAGGGAGTCATCTTCAACGTCACCACAGTTGACCTCAAAAGGTTCTGGTCATTGGCCAGCACGTCTATTACTTAATCTTTCTATGTTAACGATCAAGTACATTTTATCTACGTACGTTCCACGGACGTTCAGACCCTAACGCTTCTCGATATGTATTCTGACCTAGGAAGCGTGTCAGTGCCCTTTAAGATCCTGTGTTGTTTTGTTACCCAGAAAACCGGCGGACCTTCAGGACCTAGCCCCGGGGACCAACCCTCCGTTTGTCACGTTTAATGGGGAGGTGAAGGTGGACGTGAACAAGATCGAAGAGTTCCTGGAGGAAAATCTCACACCACCACGGTACATGCCCCGCGGTTCCTGCCTCTGTCTCTCAATCAGTCTTCCACTTTTGGTTTTCAACGGACCAATCCTGACATCTAATATTTCTCGCCCTCAGGTACCCCAGGTTGGCAACTACTCATCCGGAGGCAAATACAGCAGGCATAGATGTGTTCGCAAAGTTCTCCGCCTACATCAAAAACTCTCGCAAAGATACTAATGACGGTAAGTGTTGTGGGTATGTGAATGTGCGAGCCTATACTTGCATTTTTACTTGTTAGTCTTTATATTACCCTACAATGACCGCTTGTATGTACACTTTGTACCTTGGGTTTGCAGGCTTGGAGAAAGCCCTGTTGAAGTCCTTGCATCGGTTGGATGAGTTTCTGCGGACACCCCTGCCAGAGGAGATTGATGCTAACAGCACAGACAACCCTCAGGAGTCCACACGCAGCTTCCTGGATGGACCCGACCTTACACTGGCAGACTGCAACCTCCTGCCCAAACTACACATTTTAAAGGTACTTTAGAAACAACCCAAGCTACTGCTGGAAGCTAAATGCTGTATGAGCAAGGTAATCCATTGTTCAACTGCTTGCTGGTGGTGAGTTGGCAACCACCCGCCAGTATCAATGACACGGCACAGTACCAAACCAACATTCTCGCAAATTGAACGTGTGTACTGTTTTAGACTATGGCATGGTAGCTGGTAGCTAGCTATGTGCACAGATAAAATACACACCACTAAATCTTTCTTGTAAGCTGTCTATCCAGCCACTGTGGTTAGTATTGACATTATAAATGAACCACAGTGGATTAGTCACCATGAAAATGACATTTTTTCCATCGTCTTGCTAGCTAGATATCCAGGGCTTTTCTACAGCAATAGCTATATTGGAACAGCTAGTTAGATAGCTAACATTGGCCGGTAACCAGCAACACAGCAAGGCAAATGCCAAACAAGAAAGCTAGTACTGCATAGTCACCTTGAAGTCTTTTTGTCAAAGGTTAGAAGATTTAACCGCTATGCCACCTGCCGCCCTAAAGATGTGAAATATGCTCATCATTAATTAGACCATCTTACTGATCTGTTTTCTGCTTGTCTCTCTCCAAGTGTTACTTAACGTTTAGGCCACATCCTAGTTCGTGTTCTTTGACTTTTGTGTTTGTCTGGTCCCAGGTGGTAGCCAGGAAGTACCGTGGCTTTGAAATTCCAGTGGATATGGTGGGGGTGTGGCGCTATCTAAACCATGCCTATGAGAGGGAGGAGTTTACCAGCACCTGTCCTGCGGAGCGTGAGATCGAATTTGCCTACACAGATGTAGCGAAACGAATCAAATAGAGAGAAGGGGAGTGTGAGTGAAGGTGTGGGGGTGGGTGTGGGTGTGGGTGTGTGTGTGCGTGCGTATGATGGCATATATGTAATAGGGTCTTTGTGCACTCACTGGTTGGGTCGTACAGAGCTCTGAGATAAAGTGTCATGTCTGGTGTGAGTCTGGGACCAATCATTCGAGAGGTCCACATCCCTTTCACATACAGTAATTAACCACATCCAATGGCCAGGCCAGCCTGTTGTAGCGGTGAAATAATGCTCTGTACTTCAAGTACTTCTGGCCAAAGCCCCGTGTTGTGCATTATAATCTACAGAAGGTGGATGTGTACGCTGTCATTTGAGAGAGAAACTGTTAAAATGCTACATTACTAACCTGAACAACATGAAGTGCTATCTACTAACATTGCAACATTTTAAAATGGTCATAAAGCAGCTACAATCATTATTTAGTGTTGTGTTAAATTAAAGAGTATATACTCTGTTAATTTACTTTTCTTTACTGTAGTTTCTATTCTCCATATATGGGTAAATAATAGTATAATTTTTGCTTTTTGAAGTTAGCCTGACTGTTTTCTACTGGTATGTTTTATAAAAGCTAAATCTGTGTTCTACTTCTACTGCATGTTGTTAACAATCAAAATAGCATTTCAATCACATAAATCTGCTTTAATAACATATGTTGAATTCCAGTGACAACAGGCCATCCCATTGTCTGTGGGTGGGGCTTACTTTTGAGAAGCTCATCAGATTGAGTCTCTCTGAAGAGAAAGTTTAAATCTGAAGCTATTTTGATAGTGGCAAAAGTGTGTATTTTATGTATCTGTCTATGTATGTACTCAACTGACACAAGCCTGTGTACTCGCCTTATAATCCTCCCCAGAGGAATGTATTAAACTGATTTTAGAACAGTAAAGTGTGTTCCTTATTTTGTTTTTTTGTTTTGTGCATCTTTTGATGTATGACAACTTCTGACAAACATTTCAATTTGCTTTGGAATTCCTCTTTAAGCCTCAGTAACCCAGTCACTTCAAGTCACCAAGGCGATGACCTTTCTGTGAAAAGCAAAACTTAAAAGCCCTAATATCAACAAGTGTAGTTTACGAAGCCAGAATACACATAATCCCCAGGGGAACATTTCCCCAGGAATTCAGGAGTTTTGAAAGAAGAGTATAAATCTCCTGTGTAAATCTGGACCACCGGGGTAAACGGTCCTGTAACATAACGTACTGTAAGACTAATGTGTACACAGCCTTTAACTGAAGCAATGGACTCTGAGCTTTTTAATGATGCTACAAACGCTTTATAAATGTATTCTGAGACACTCAAAAAACAGTCATGTGTGTGTCTGCCCTCAATCTTTCACTGTGAAGCACAATGGCGTTTCTAATGAATCTGGCACGGGTTTATAGTGCTGGGCATTGTGTTCATTTCATAACGAACAACTAAGAGAAAGAGGGATCTGTAGAAAAATAAGCGTTCCTTTATTGTCGTATAGTTTTGCCATGCTTGGGTCATCTTTATTAGAGCTCGCACCGCGCATTCTCTTTCCTCAAGGGTTAACAGGCTGTCGTGCACGAAGGCACAAGTAGACAGGTGAATGATGGGGGAATCTGCTTGGTCAGTACGGTTATTGATGAGCCAGAGAAAAAGGTCAATGGTGGCGCCAGGCCCCCGTTTGCCTAGAGTCCGGGTGTCGGATGGGGGTGGAGTGGCATATGAGTCAGTTTGGAGGGCACCATGGATGTTTCCACGTGTGTTCAAAAGGTGGAGGATCAGTTCTGGGAGCAGTATTTCCAGAAACACACTGTCGGAATGAAAAACAACAAGATTTAAAAGTGGAAAACAATGATTTTAGGGTACACTACAAAAACAGGAAGCAAGTGACCTAATTGCACGCTGACCAATTGCTCCCACCTCTCTTATTGCTGGGTTTCTTGGGTTGGAGGGACTTTTTTCGGCTGCTTGGGTCTATGTGGTCAGTGCTGGTCCTGGATGCAGTGACATTACCTCGTACATCCACAGGGGGCACTGTGGTGACTTTGACTGCGTCCTCTGCGGCCACCTATGGCAAAAACACGGAAAAAGTCACATTTCCATTTGATTTTACAACTCACTGTTAGATGGTTCCTTATTAACCTGAAAATTATTTATGGGCAAGGAAGTTATGTAATCTGTGTTCTTTTAACAGTGTGAGACTGCTAATAGCTAACTTTAGCCACCATTAACAGTCAATAGGAGTGATTAGTCAACTGTGCTGAAAAATCACTAAATGGCCAACGTTAAACCAAACATGGTTAAGTAGGAAAATAGGCTTTTCCCTCAGAAATCCCAGATCAGACGTGTAGGCATGAAAACATTAACTAACACATCTCATACACTGAAACATTGGGTCTTCATTGGGTTCCATGTTGCACCTTACTGCACATGTGCAAGCAGTCAAATCAAAGGCCCTCATTTGAATATAAAGTGTTTTCTGATAAAAATGAAAATGTGTTCACTTTCACATGGTTCTTGTAAGAAATTAGCTTGAATCTAGGTTCTGCATTTAGAACGAACAACTCCAAACACATTTTTCACTACTCCTATTGAAACCCCCAATCAGTTGTCTGTTAATCTTGGGAGTAAATGACACAAATACGTGTATAATAAGCGCAAGACAGGAGTTTCATGAACATTGGAAAGGTGGCCAATCATTGACAGTCATAAACAAAATACTGACTTACAGCTTTATTCTTCTTGGCTGGATTCCGTCCATTCGGTGACCCCCTGGTCATTACGGTCATTCGTGTGCTGAGGCTGTTGTTCATTTTCCTGCTGAGCTCCTCCAGTGCCGACAGCATGTTCAGGATCTGGGCTCGTCTGCCTGGACTGCTCGTCCCCTCATCCATTTTCAGCTGACCATTCAGATTGCTGATGGACGCAGGGGTCTTCTCTCCGCTGGCAGGGCGGGTGGTCATTAACAGTTTCTTCAGCGCTTTAGAAGTGCTGGTTGATGAAGCTTGTGTTCTCGGTCGTTCGGCTGAGTCATCTGTAGCTGGATCTGATGGCTTCGTGTCTCCTGAAAGATGAACATTCACAAAACTTTAAATGTCTGCACTGCCAAATCTTCAAACATGGACAGAATGTCCTCCTTGTGTATTTAATGTGATGGTGGCTCTGGATGTCAACGCTTGGTCCGTTCCAAACACCTCACAATGATTAAGTCGAGGTTTCTTCAGAGGCCTGCCTTGTTATTCTCTCGTCTCTTTGCTCTCAGGGGGCTCAGACCTAGATTGAAATTTGCAGAAAGTGTCCTGCAAACATAATGTGACTGACTGATTGACTGACTGACTGATCCACCAAATCCTAGCAGCTTAGAGTCTGTTATGTAATGTAAATAAAGTTTACCGCATTTCTCGGCTTTCTCTATGTTTGTTTCAGAGGGTCACTCTGTCAACTCGGGAGTATTGTTGTGTGGCCACAAAAAGAGCTTCCGGACGTCACAACCTTCCCTTGACGTCACAACGGTCCCCAAGCAACAACGCTAGCAACGCCATGGAATCCCCCGCTACCAGTGTCAAATAGTATGGAAGCGGTGTGGACATGAGTGGTTTTGAGTGTCTGTACGCGTGTGTGTGTGTGTGCGCGTGTGGACATAGGACACACTCAAAGGATAATTCGGGATTGTGCGTGTATGAGCAAAGAGTAATAGAGGCAGAAATGAGTGTGAGACACCAAATCTTCCTCTACAGTCCCTGAATACTTTCTTCACTCCTTAACACGATCACCCCATAATCTCCTCCTCTTCTCGGTGCCTATGCCTCACTCGCTCTCCTGCACCCCACTATCTCAAAATCCTGCATAATTCCTCCACCCCTGTCGGTCCCTTCCAGAATCCTGACATTCTTCCCAACATGCCTCTCTTCGTTATTAGGTCCCCTAGTTCCCTCCCTCCCATTTGGACCTTGGATCTGGTGTCCTCTCCATCTCCTTCCACGTCTACAACTCTCCCTCCATCCACCCCTTTGTTCCTCCATCCCCTTACATTTCATCTGTCCATCCCTCCATCCTTCCATTCTTCCTTCCCACCCTCTCTCTCTCTCTCTCTCTCTCTCTCATCATCCCTCCCTCTTCTCCTCCGCCATCCCTCTCTCCTTACCTCTGTCAGTGAGCAGGGTGGGGGCTGGGTCCACTCCAGCCCACATTGTAATCAGCACAGTCAGAACTCCCACCAAGACCACAGATCCTTTCTGCATGATGGCACCCACTGACCACAATTACTGACTATTAATGAGCCGTTTTCAACCACAACGTCTGGGTTTCAACCACAGGTACCACTCTGGGCGGTCGACTCAAGTCTTTGGGTTATGCCAGGGTTTAGTTTACGTCTCAAAAGCTGAGTTGGCTCTGTCGTCTCCTGGTGTTGAGATGAACCTGGATGTCTAGCTGATGTCAGTACAGTCAGTTGTTTGGTTCTCCTCTGGTCTTTTCAAAGTCTCTTACTTTATTTCTCTCTCAGTGTAACTCGTCTGTCATGCACGTATCATTCAGCAGTGATGCGCCCCTGTGAAGAAGGCTTGTCGAGATGGTGCTCGCGTCGAGGAGCGTGTGCGAATTTCGCTCCGGTCGTCTCTAACTGCAGACCTGTCCTGTCCTCTCTTTTTAAACCCAGTGGTTCCGTTACGACGGGTCACACCAACACCTCGCCATTAACCAATGGGAAGACGGCTGTTTTCTTCTGATCCCACCCGCTCCTTCGAGGCGGCGTGGTGACATTTGGCGTGTTTGGCGTCAGGGTTGGCATTGTGTGTGTGTGTGTGTTTGCTAGTGTGTGTGTCAGTCTGTCGCCCCGCTGTATAAGCAGTGATAAGACTCTTCTGAATGTGTTTGCTCAGGGGCCCACAGAGAAAGACCCTCTGACGCATGAGGGCCAAAAGCCTGTCTACAACACCCACAAAGTTGGCCCTGACCACACAGACACACACACACACACACATAAAATTAAAGGGTCAGTCACGAAAACAAACGCTCCAATAATAATATACATCCATTGATAATTACACACGTGCACGCTCGCCCCACCACTCCACACCGGTTTGAGAAGGGCAAAGCTTGGTTTTTAATCCGGCAACAGACTGACCTCCATTGCACAAATAAAAACACAAATCAACAGTCCCTCACACACTTCCTCACCAAACACACGCTCACACGCACAGAAATATCTGATGCAGACAGCGGGGTGGGATGCGCATCAAAGGGGCACGCTGTCACGGAGAGTGTCCGGTCCACAGAGCAGGTTGTTTTCCTGCCTGTCACGAAGCCCAGTCACACAGGACGTTGACGCTCTGTCGGACGCATGGCGTCAATAAAGTGTTTTGAAATGACGGGTGAGGACTGAGAGGAGAAAGGAGAGAGGGAGTTGAAAGAGAGGGGGCATGTGAACGTTGTGTTCGTGGTGACAGGGTTTTAGAGGTGTGTTTGAATGTGTGTGTGTGTGTGTTTGTCTGTATGTGAGAGATGAGCGGTTTGAACTTGTTGCTGGGAGGTGGAAATTCAGATTGAGAGCATCCAACTTTTCATTACTCTCTCTAACTTTCTGAACAAGCCTCTGGAATCTGCGTGTGTATATCTGTGTCTGTCCGTTTGTGTGCGTGTGTATGTGTGTGTTTGTGTGCGTGTGGTTTCTTGCGTGCAAACTTGCGTGTGGGCTTTTGTGTGTGTGTGTTTCAGAGACAGTGAGTTCCTATGCTATCCATTCATCATTCCTGATGGTCTTAACTACCCAGACTGTCTGTGTGGCTGTCTTTGTCTGTCTGCATGTCTTTCTGTACTCTCCCCTCTGGCTCAGCTACTGCATTAGTCAGTCTGGGTCAGAACACAAGCTACATGACTCAGATGTCAAATGTCTTTGGGTGGGTGGTCATCAAAGGCAGGACTAATTACTAGTGACGACTAGTCTTTTTTCTACAACCTTCTTTCCTTCATAATTTTGTCAAAATCGATTGCCGTAATGAATGGCAGTAACTCATTGCTACAACAGGAGAGTGGAAGATCACTGCAAGCTGCCTCCTAGGCTCCAGGAGAGTGGAAGATCACTGCAAGCTGCCTCCTAGGCTCCTTCCTTCCCCCTTAGGTAAACACCTACTGACGATGCCTCCCTACTCTCCTGGTAGCACTGCTTCAATAGCCGCAGAAAGTAGATGGCCTACCAGATTCTGAAATCTACTTGTAGCTCTAGTCAGCCTAACGAGGCACGTATGTCATCCTTCTGTCCACCAGCAAGACGCATGTCACTACAACCAAATGGCACACATTGCCAGTCCTTTTGATATGAGTTGAATACCATCACGCGCTAAACCATTATCAGCAGCCCCTGATCAAAATATCTTCAGGCTTCTATAGAGGCTTCCCAGCCAATTGTCAGCTAGCGGCACTGTGAACGCTAAAATATGAGTTTGGGAATTAGCTTGGTGCTATAAAAGAGTATCGTGGACCACTGCCCACCATAACCATGTGTCTCTTACCTGGGTTTTATGCACTAACCATTTCATTATTTTCAAATTATCATGCAAATGTCAGGCTGCTAAAGATGCATTGCCGCGATTTTTGCCTACTGACTGTAAAAGTTTCTTGAGCCAAAAAGGGGATGCAAGAAAATTTGGTACCATTCCATTCATGTGCTGATATGTGGTATGAAAGTGATTTTACTTCAAGATTATGCACATATCAACGACATATTGAACATCCAGACAAAAATGGGTGGTTTGTTACTTGCAAAAGTCCTGTAAAGTATTGTTATGAGTATGTTGTTGTTTATGGGACCTTTCTCTTCCTCTGCTTTTTTACCCTGTGGCCACTAAGGGGCAATGTTGCTCCTCCACAGATCTACAGCAGGTGCTTCCTGTGCAGGTGGCTCCATCTCCAGTCCTGGAGACCAGCTTGGTAGAAAGGCTGTTTTAGCAGGACAAGATCATGCCAGAACCTTAAACACAGCCGACTAACGCGTGAACAGGTATTCATCCACATTTGCTCACTTTCTTTGTAAAATTGTAGTTTTATCGTTGCGTGGGTTAGTTTGGACGTGCAGAACTTTTGAATCTAACGTGATCCTAAATGATATGTGGGGAATTATTCCAGCTGTGCAAATAGAGAAAAGTGGAATTTGAGTGAATATCGAGAGGATAGAATGAGTGACAGCGAGGAAGCAGAGAGGACCGGTGGGATCAAGGTGAGAGAGGATCCAGGGTGTGATAGAGGAGGTTAAGCTTTGATGGATGTAGGATGTGGGCTAGGAGGAGAAGGTCAGAGATGAGAAGAGTGAAGAGGAGAGGAGAGAAGAAGAAAAGGGCGATTTGTTTTCAGTGAAACATGAGCTTTTCTCCCCACTTAGCAGCGCCGCAGCCCTACAGCGGAATCTATTACCATGTGTCAGGAGGAAACCAGAGACATGGTAACACAATAAGGGCACGACCTGTGTGTGTGTGTGTGTGTTTACACACATGCTGTATGTGAGCTATGATTTGACAGTAATCTATTATTGTTTGGGTGTGACTTCTTGATTGTGTGTTTGTGTGTCTGTGTGTGTGTGTGAGTGTGTTTACTGTATGTTAATAGCGTGAGTGATGGAATCACTTTTCCCTCTTCTGCAGGGTTAAAAGCTTTCAGCCTGATGGAGGGTGAATGGAACAGAAAGCAAAGCAGCACAGACTGATTTACTTTGAGAGTAATGTGTGTGCATTATTGTCTGTGTGAAAGTGTGTGTGTGTGTGTGTGTGTGTGGTTGTGTGGTTGTGTGTTCTGAGGGCAGCCCAGTTGTCACTCTACACCAATAGGCCACTGTGGTTCAGAAGGGTTTCAAAACCTCTAACCACAGTGTGTGTGTCCAGTGTGTGTGTCAGTGTGTGTGTGTGTGTGTGTGTCCAGTGTGTGTGTCTGTCCAGTGTGTGTGTCCAGTGGGTTTCAGCCACAGTGGCAGGCCGTTGGCCTTCTCTGACACGGCGTGGAACGGAGCAAACAGACCAGAGGCACCAGCTCCCTGCCCGCTCCTCTTATCTCCAAACAATGAGGGGAGAGAAAGGAGTTGAAATGAAACAGTGAGGAGAGATGGAGGGAGGGGCAGAGAGTACAGATCAACATAGAGGTAGACGGAAGTAAAGAGAGGAAAATAGTCATTTGGGGAGAAGGCAAGAGAGAGAGAGAGAGAGAGAGGGGAAGAAAGGTAGAGATATGCGTGGAGAGGGCTCCCCTGACTTGTGGCTAAGTTGGCAATGTGTTGTGTCCTGAAGGATATAGATGGGGACAATCGTGTGATCGCTGTCTATCATCAGACACTAATGGTGGATCCATCGACGGGCTGGGTAACGTGATCGCCTGGTTTTTAGTGCTAACTGCTGCACTCCCGCTAGCACATCAATCATTCTCGCACTCCCACCATCGCCTCCCAATGCACAACGCTAAATATTTAATCACCCACCCTCTGAAAAAAGGGAAAAGAGAGGAAAACAGAGTTAAAAAGAGATGGAGAGAGAGAGAAAAGAGATTGCCTCCGTTTATCCCCTCTCACTCACCTCAACAGCTTTCCTCGCTTTTCAAATGTTCCTAGTCAGTCATCATCTCATTGAACCAGATAGGATAAAAATAAATGTGCATCACCTTTAAAAATGTTTGGAAAGTAGCCATTTCTAAATTGCTATTTGTCATGTTGTTAGAGAGTAATGTAAATGTTGTGTATATTAGGAATAACATGGAGAGTCTACATCAATAACAGTTGTGTGATTGAACTTGATTTCAGTATGATGTCGGGAATGGGAAATGTGCTGGCAAAACAAATAAATACACCATAATATATGTGGTTCCATGATGAAAGCTAATAGAGGGTTGACTTTGACAAACTCCCACCCGCCTCTCACATAAACCCGCCCCCCTGCCCTCCCCAGGTCAGTGGCTACCTGAACCCCGGGTTTCAGTTGCATGTGTAATTAAAGGGTACGTTACATCACGCGCCAGCGTGTCGGGTGTCAGAGGGCAGACACCTGACACCGCCTCCCGTTACCCAGCAGAACCCTGCTCCCCCATTAACACAGATGAATTATACATACAAACTTCAACGTGGTGGGGGGGGGGGGGGCCGACAGGTGGATGGGACGGGAGAGAAAGAGAGAAGGGGGACAGAATGAGTAGAGGGAGAAAAGTTTGGTGAGTGATAGACTGTTTCTACAGCCTAGGGTCTTGTCGGGCCTTGCAGGGTTGGGGGGGGGGGGGGGCTGGGGAGCGGATTCTCCAGTGATGTCTCACTGGGGTTCTCCGGAGACATCGACCGTGACAGTTGATGTCTCAGGGTGATGATGTCACAGTTGGACAGATATGGTGTATTGATCGGCTACGAGTCCACCTTGAAAAAAAAACTATAAATCATACCAACCACTGCTACTGACATCTCTTTCTATCCTTTCAGTTATATACTGTATATAAATACATATTTTTGTTCAGTTTCTCCATTTCTCTCTGTCTCCCTCTCTTTTCCTTTATTTTCTTTGTCTCAATCTCCTCTCCCGCTCCCTCTCCCTCTCATTCAGCTGTCTCCTCTAGTTCCATCGTTTTACTTCTCCCCCTTTAACTCTTTCTCTCCATCTCTTTCTTTCTTTCCTTGTGCCCCAGTATGAGTGATTGTGTGGGGGGACAGTAATACCACTGATTGACTCTGTGGTTGATTGATATGTACTTTAGTGGACTGAGGTCTGGCTAATACAGGACAATAGAGAAATACATTCCCATGGAGGAGGCTTAGGATGTCCTTCTACAGTCTTCAATAATGCTATTTATGCTTGTTTCTACAGACTGCTATATCTTTTTATGTCTGTGTTATTTAAATGCTAATAATTTTGTTCAAGTACACAGCTTTGTTTGCCTGTAGTGCCATGTTTGTCATGCTCGACCACAGGCAGCCTAATAGTTTTTTATAAATTGTTGTTTTGTTCATTTGAATGAAAAATAAATACACTATTGCTAATTTAGATGTATACAATTAAATACCTAATAACCAAATTGCAATTTATGCCATGGTGTGTTTTGATAAAGTTTCAGTTTACACATTACAATTAATTTATGCAGTGTCCATACCTTAAATGACCTCAGTGGGTTCTGGAAGTGACCTGCTTTTTCTCCTAACTATCTATTTATAGTGTCTCCATGGCAATATCAGAGGATCAGTAATACCAGGAGGTATGAGGTTACCTTTCGACTCAGAACAGAGACGACCCACCTGACAGCACTTGGAGAAACAATCGGCCCAGTGATCAATAGCCCTAAAAACCAGAGCCTGCTACGCGTTGGACTGCGAGGCTGTGGAGGATGACTGTGGTGAGTCCGAGGCGCTGAGGAGACACCACATGGAAGTACCCAGAATAAGGTTATGGTTGATGAGTAAGGATAGGGTTGAGTAGCCATTCAAATGTGTGGTTAGACGCGGTAACAACCGAACAGCATCTCTCCATCGGTCCGTCCTGTTCCTCGCTCTCCTTTTCTCCGTCTCTTCATCCCGTCCCCCTCTTCTCATCCAAATGTCCCTCTGATTGGACATCAGGGTCAAACCTGTTTCCATGGTGATGGATGACAATGGGACGTTGCGTGTACGTGTGCGCGTGATTGATCAAGAACGTTTGTGTGTGTGTGTGTGTGTGCGCATTGGTTGCGTGCGTAAGGGTCAGCGTTAGCGACCCTGAGTCTGAACAGAGGGTCCATTTCCAGAAAACAATACACTTTAGTCAGGCGGGTTGGAGAGAGTCTGAGAGAGGAGACACAGTGATTCAGCCTAATTCAACCGTAAAAGAATCAGCATCAGGCTGCTAGAGACAACTCACTGTAAAGGAAAAACCGAATTGAGAAAGTTACGTCCTTGTGTCTCCAAATATTCTTCTTTATACAATTAGTACTTACTGTAAGCTTTATTAAAGAGAATTCCTCTTCGGGACAATTGATTATTTTCTTCTATTACTCCCTTTTTTCTATTCATCCTTCCATCATCTCTCCCCTTTTTAATCTCCCTCTGTCTTTCTTCCTATTAGTGATTTCAAATTCCCTTTGACTGTCCAAATATCAGGAAAGCAATATTGACCGTGTAGTTTTATTTTTCGGAAGTGTGGCTGTGTGCAGCTCAAGCTAAAGTTTAAATCCATCCAGGTCATTTAAGGGAAAGAGCCCCATAGGGACATCCAAAAACACCGTGATGACCACATCACATCATATCATATCCTCCCATATGGTAATAAGAGCTAGAATCATTACCAGACCTTCAGGACCCATGTGTCTCTCTGGGGCTTTCTCAGAACTCTGCTCATATTCATATTCGCACTTTGTTTTGTTTACCTAACCTTTAAGTGAGTGTGTGTTTGTGTCTTTCTGTGTGAGAGAGGAGGGGTTGGGGGAGTGGGGGGGGGGGGGGTCCTCATTTTGGCATGTTTGTTTTTCCGGTCGTTCCGCCGCATCGCACTTCCGCCGGGGTGTCATGGCCAAACGTCGACTGGCGAGTTAACGGGAGGTCTCCAGAGACTGATCCCGGGATCAGGGCGTGCGGTGTGTGCAGTGTGTGCTGTGTGTGAGTATGCGCTGGGCGGGTGTGTACAGGTTCCTTGGGGTTCATAGTGCTGGATGAACATGTCAGATAAGTAAATACCCCCCCCCCCCAACTCCCCACCCCATGAGAATGCTTTCTCCCCCCCCCCCCCCCCCCCCCTTTGCCGTGCTCCGGCCCTGTCCTGGAATCAACAGGGTGCGACCAGTGAAAGGCCGCGGGGGTGGGGGGCAGTGGCGATACCGTGTTGGATAAACACAGTGCTTATTTCAGGAAATGCGAAAAACGCATAGGGCACATAAAAATAAAACACCGTCTTTCGTTCAAAAGGTTTTACACTGAGCCAAATACTTATTCTTACAATTTAGCATTTTAGTCATTTATCAGACACATTCAGAGCAACTTTAGTATTGTATGCATTTTTGGACCTTTAGTATAAATTATTACAAGTATTTCATTTACAGGTGAAGGATTGGGGTAAAATCGAGAATTGGGGATGATTAGGTGATGATAGCCAGATCAGATATGAAACCAGAACACCTGTGATACCAACCCTGTGGACCCAATGGATGTTTTTTGGGATATTTAGTGACCACAGGTAGTCTGGACACTTAATCTCCCATACAAAAAACGACCGCTGTATTGCCCTGGGGCCCTGGGATTTCATATCACTCAATCTAAAGCTGGTAACAAAAAGACTTCATGCTACGAAATATTTTCAAACATATTTAATCAAATTGTTTACAGGCGCTTCATACATACTGCATATCAACTTGCACATGCATGCATGTGAGGGTGTACATGGGTGACAGAACTCTCTGCACCCACACCTCCAGTAACAGAGATTCCCTGCTGGTTTAGAATATGACAACAGGATGAATCCTTGTTACTGATGGCAGAAGGTAAGACACTCTTCCTCCAATCAGAAGCTCTTCTTCAGCGATTCCCTCCAATGACCTTTGTGTATGTCCTGTCCATCCCATTAACTCCTCAAGAGAGAAGAGTGCCTCCCCTTGTCCAGCAAAGAAAAAGATTTTTCAGGCTCTCTGCAAAGACAGAAAGACCCGTCAGTGAGTAGATAAAACATTACATAGATAAAACATAACACAGAGTAGATGAAGCACTACATTGATTAAACATTACATAGATAAACATAACACAGAGTAGATGAAGCACTACATTGATTAAACATTACATTCTGAAGATAAAGCACTACGTAGATACATAACTATAAAGATGAAACCCTAAACACTGTAGTTAAAAAAAAAACATAGAGTAGATAACGCGCTACATGGATAAAAGACTACGTATAGATAAATCACTATATAGATAAATCACTACATAGAAGAAAGACTACATAGAGTAAATAAATCCCTACATAGATAAAAAAAAAAACCTACACAGAGTAGATAAATTCCTACATAGATACAAACAAATTACACAGAGTAGATAAAGTGCTACATAGATAAAACACTATGTAAATAAAGCACTAAATGGATACTGCACTACTCTGATACAGCTCAGTGAAGTGACTTGCTGACTTGGGCTTCAGCGACTGAACAGCTATGAAAGGATTGTCGTTTTCATTGATCTGTTTTTACAAGAAGCCTTTCCAAATGTATAGTGGCATTGTACGACACGCGCAGATATCTGTTAGTTCCAGCTCACTGCCATCCATTAGTCCACACTCTTCATTTAGACACTATCAAGTTTATTGATCAACACTGAGTACATCAGCTAATCTGTCATAGATTCTAGAGTACAGGCTTTTAACCCATCATAACCCGAAAGCCTTAACCCTACCACTGTCACCTTGACCTCAACGCATGCTTCTTAAATGTACCCCCCTGACCTTAACACCACTGTCACTTTAACCCTACCACTGTCACCTTAACCCTACCACTGTCACTTTAACCCTGTCACTTTAACCCTACCACTGTCACCTTGACCTCAACGCATGCTTCTTAAATGTACCCCCCTGACCTTACCCCCTAACACTGTCACTTTAACCCCTAACACTGTCACTTTAACCCTACCACTGTCACTTTAACCTTTCCACTGTCACTTTAACCCTGATACTGTCACCTTAACCCAACCACTGTCACTTTAACCTTTCCACTGTCACTTTAACCCTGATACTGTCACCTTAACCCTACCACTGTCACTTTAACCCCTAACACTGTCACTTTAACCTTTCCAATGGCACCTTAACCCTAAAACTGTCACTTTAACCCCTAAAACTGTCACTTTTACCCTAATACTGTCACCTTAACCCTAATACTGTCACCTTAACCCTACCACTGTCACCTTAACCCTAAAACTGTCACTTTAACCCTACCACTGTAACCTTAACACAGCCACTGTCTTCTTCATCTATTCCAAATCTTCCCAAAACATTTAAAGGAGAAGAAAAAGGAAAACCCTGACCTTAACACCACTGTCATCTTCACACTACCACTGTCACCTTAACCTCAACGCATGCTTCTTAAATGTACCACCCTGACCTTAACACCACTGTCACCTTAACCCTAAAACTGTCACTTTAACCCTACCACTGTCACTTTAACCCTACCACTGTAATCTTAACACAGCCACTGTCTTCTTCATCTATTCCAAATCTTCCCAAAAAATGTAAAGGAGAAGAAAAAGGAAAACCCTGACCTTAACACCACTGTCATCTTCACACTACCACTGTCACCTTAACCCTACTACTGTCACCTTAACCTCAACGCGTGCTTCTTAAATGTACCACCCTGACCTTAACACCACTGTCACTTTAACCCTGATACTGTCACCTTAACCCTACCACTGTCACTTTTACCCTAACACTGTAACCTTAACACGGCCAATTTCACCTTAACACAGCCACTGTCTTCTTCATCTATTCCAAATCTCTTTATTGCATTTTCTCTGTCCTCCCTGTGAATGTGTGTGGGTGTGTGTGAGAGACTATGTGACCTTAGAGTTGTTGTCCTCTTGGCCTCTCCTCTCCCCTGAGTATTTTTGTGTTGAAGGAAGGGAAACTTAAATCAGCAATTAACATGAATAATTAACGATTCTATCCGATTAATTATTTATTAGTTTGACGGGTAATTGCCTCCGCTTAAGACAGACAGAGAGATAACACCTGCAAGAGTTAAAAAAGAGGGAGGAAAGTAAGGAGAAGAGAGAAGGTGAAAGAGGAGATGAAGAGAAAGGAGATTCGGGGGAGAAGAAGAAGAAACAGAGGACAGGATGGCAGAGAGGGGAGGAAGGAGGAGAGGGGAGGAAGGGGGAAGGGGAGGAAGGGGGAGAGGGGAGGAAGGGGGAAGGGAGAGAGGGGAGAAAGGGGGAGAGGGAGAGAGGGGAGGAAGGGAGAAGGGAGAGAGGGGAGGAAGGGAGAGAGATTTTTTTTTACATAAAGTTGGAATGAGAAAGTGTGTGAGTCAAAATGAGCAGGAACTGGTTAAACCAGCTGACCAGCCCTTCTCTTCCCCTCTTCACAGCCCCTCTCTCCGGTCGCCTCTCCACTCCATTCTTCCCCTATACTTAGTAAGTGTGTATCATGTTGCTCTGACACAGCTCATTAATTGCAGGCTAATACAGTGTGTGTTTGTGTGTGTGTGTGTGTGTGTGTGTGTGTGATATGTTGATTTCATGCTGCCAAGCTACAACCCTTTTAGTCTGGCAGCTCGCAGCATCAGACTCTATTGGATTCAGATCAAATACCCCAATTAACACCAAGCCACTCTCTAACTCACTAACTCACTGTCTACCTGTCTGTTTGTCTGTCAGTCAGACACATGCCATGAGATAACACCCCACTGCATCAACACATCGTACTCTGTCAGAGTTTCGAACGTTGGTCTGTGCAGTGTTGGTACAGTGCTGATCTGACAGAAAAACTGAAAAACGCATAAAAAAGCTCCTATGAACTAGAATACATTAAAGATTCACTACAGATGAAATATATTAACCTTATAGATACGTTATACATAAAATATATGGCGGAATAAAGAAAATGTAGAAGTACAAGTCACAGACATGCCTCTGACCATAAATGTTTCCCAGCTATTGGTGGGAAACTGCTGGCTAAAAAATAAGTAAGTAAAGCCATCAAGTCCTGCCAGAAATCTCACCTGTCCTCCTGATCGTTCTCGCACCAGAAAGCCTTGATCAGAACGTGACAGAGCGCTGCTGTCTTCAGCCCACACTGGCTGAGCTCTGACTGCGTCCTTACCAGGTCTTAGCCTGCTATCACCAACCTCTGAACCACAGAGGAACCTATGGACTGCCGCTTATCTTTACGATCACTTTACGGCCTCTAACACAACCGGGTCCAGCACGGAGCGTGCTGATAGGAGAAGAGTGGGGTAAGAGTTAAGACTTATTCATCCTCCCGCACACTCAAACTGAAAGAAATAAAAAAGACTTGGGAAATAATTATGTTCATTCTTGCGGCGATATGTAAACATATTCCCAGTATCGGAACATTGTTTAGGATCTCTTTTATGGCCCTGGGTTAGACTGGATCAATCCTATGGCCCTGGGTTAGACTGGATCAATCCTATGCCCCTGGGTTAGACTGGATCAATCCTATGGCCCTGGGTTAGACTGGATCAATCCTATGGCCCTGGGTTAGACTGGATCACTCCTATGGCCCTGGGTTAGACTGGATCAATCCTATGGCCCTGGGTTAGACTGGATCAATCCCATGGCCCTGGGTTAGACTGGATCAATACCATGGCCCTGGGTTAGACTGGATCAATCCTATGGCCCTGGGTTAGACTGGATCAATCCTATGGCCCTGGGTTAGACTGGATCAATCCTATGGCCCTGGGTTAGACTGGATCAATCCTATGGCCCTGGGTTAGACTTCTATGGAAGATTTTATGGATGAAAAAAGTTAATCCAGAACATTATCCATTTACCTGAAACACATTATTCATGAACCTGAAACACATGATCCATGAACCTAAAATGCATTATCCATGAAACTGAACCACATAATCCATTAACCTGAACCACATTATCCATTAACCTGAATCACATTTGCTATTAACCTGAACCACATGATCCACTAACCTGAACCACATAATCCATTAACCTGTAACATATTATCCATGAACTTGAAATGCATTATCCATGAAACTGAACCACATGATCCATTAACCTGAACCATATTATCCTTTAACCTGAACCACATTAGTCATTAACCTGAACCACAATATCCATTAACCTGAACCATATTATCCATTAACCTGAACCACATTATCCATTAACCTGAACCATATTATCCATTAACCTGAACCACATTATCCTTTAACCTGAACAACATTATCCATTAACCTGAACCACATTATCCTTTAACCTGAACAACATTATCCATTAACCTGAACCACATTATCCATTAACCTGAACCACATTATTTATGGACCTGAACCTAAACCGAATTGTGGGTTATAGACTGTTCTCAATGTCTCTATCTCTGTATCTCTCTTTGAGTCTTTCTTTGTCTTTTTTTCACCGTCTGTAATATCCTCTTTGGTTTTGGCAGTGGGGAGGGACTTGTGGTTAGTTTGTTTCACACAGATACACATAGAGGAATATATGTGTGAATAAACAACGCATTACAATGACGCCACTGCTCTCCTTCTGTACACTCATATCACATCTTCAAACAAGTCACAAGTCTTTTTATATGCGTCACTGATCCTGCCTGAGTGTATATTCAGGTACTTATGACTAGATACTGTGCTGTAAAATGACTATGTGAAACTGTGATTCTACTGTGAATTAAAAAAGGGCTTACAGCCATTCAACTTCATTAGTGAGCAGTGCTCAGTAAAGTTTCCAAAGTCAGGCCTTTTAATAACCATTCCAATGAGCCCTGTTCCGGTACGGTCCCAGCCGCCTCCACTAACAAGGCAATTAAAGAAGGTTGGCAGGCGGACAGAACAACCACAACCCCCCTACACCACCATCCCACACAGCCTTCAGCCCAATCTCTACCCCCACCCACACAGCACATCCCCCACCCTGCCAATGTCTAATAGGGCCTTGGGAGCTGCCCCCGGCGAGACGCAATTGGATTGGAAGCCAATCAATCATGCGGAGTATTGACCTGTGATTGGATTTGGCCGGTGTGTCAGGGTCCTGGTTGATTTTAGCTCCGGCCCAATGAAGGTGGATGTGAGGCTTTATTGTACTGGACGTATGGGGGGCCTGTCAAACACGCAGACACACATGGAGTTACACACACCCAGAGACACACACACACACACACAGATACAGTATTGGGCCGTTTGGATAGGATGGGTTATTGTTGTGGACATGAAGGGTTGGCACAGGGTTTGAAGTGCTGCCAGCAGTGATGGATGTGTACAGTGCAGTTCCTGTATCTCTCCATCTGAGTAACAGTCACTCATAACCATCTCTCTCCTCTTTCACTACCCCCCCCCTCTTTCTCCCTTTCATTTGCTCTCCCTCCTTCTCTCTCCCTTTCTATCCCTGTCTCTTTTTCTCTCACTCCCTCTCTGTCTTCATCTCTTTCTGTCTCTCTGTCTCTTTCTGTCAGGAGAGGCCATGTGATTCCGACCGTGAAGAGATACTACACAGGTCTCCTTTTCATTGTCTCCTGACCACTCTCCTCCTGTTAGACATATGGGATTGCAGGGAGATATTACCAACTCTAACTCATGCATATGTGTGCGTGTGTGTGTGTGTAGGAGAGAGATTAAGGGAGTAACTTTAAGGCAACAGAATCCTTGAGCGTCTGTCCCCGTCGTTCACATCAGTAAAGTGAGATGAATTCTCCTTTTAAAGACCTCTGAAAAATGACGTGTCCCACACACAATCCATCGCAGAATGATGACACTACACGCAGACATGCACGCAGACACACACACACACACACACGGATGGCAGGCACAGACACACGAACACACAAACACAGCTGATAAATGAAGACACACCGGTCTGGGGGCTGTAGTGGTATTAGCTTCAGGGCAGACCATTGCTATGACACTAATAATCATAAAGTAGCTATTAGACATCAGACTGATCAATGGAGTCCTGAGGAGCAGGAAGGACGGGGGGGGGGGCAGGTTAGCTGAAACATGCAGGAGAACCGACGGGAGGACAGATTCCAGGCTTTGTAGAATAAATCTGTCGGATGTACAGGAACAACTTGACTCGTGTTATCATGCGCTAGCGGCATACTCAAGAGTTAAGGCTCTTAACCCCCCCCCACACCCACCCCACCCACCACACACACTTCAAATAAACACCTAGAGTCCGGCTCTGGCTTGCCTACAGCTGACCACCTCTTCCTCACGCGTGGGCATTACCCCATTAGACTCTAACAGTTATGACACCCACTGACTGGCTGGCCCATAGATAATACCATAACGACCCAGTTCAATACTAATCCATTGGACTTAACCTGCTTACCGGCTGGCTGCTGCACATACATATCTCTCCTGTGTGTGTGTGTGTGTGTGTGTGTGTGTAATTTGTTTAGCGCCTGGCCATACATATTTCTCTGGTGTAACGCAAGGCACAGGGGCAGCTGGATCAATAGGGATGTTTCTCTGTTAATGAAGATGTACCGTTGGGTTTGTGTGTGTGTGTCTGTGTGTGAGTGTGTCTGCCTGCCTGCCTGTCTGTGGCCAGTGTGGGTTTTAAGAACTGGCCACACACACACTTACGCGCGGTCGCTATAAATCTTATACTGACCACTGCGGTCAAACTGCGCGGTCACCGTGAACCACCAGGGATGGCTTTTCAAATCTTCTACCTCTCCTCTGTTCTCCCCCTACCCTTCTCCCGTCTCTTCTATTCTACCCCTTTTGCCCCCATAAATGCAAAATGCTAATCTATTACTTAAAAATACAATGTGACTTTCTGGATTTTTGTTTTAGATTCTGTCACTCACAGTTGAAGTGTACCTATGATATGAATTACAGACCTCTACATGCTTTGTAAGTGGGAATACCTGCAAAATCGGCAGTGTATCAAATACTTCTCCCCACTGTAGGTGTGTGTGTTGGACTGCAGGCATTCAGAGAGTCAGGGGTCCTGTACAGAGTGTATTATTGCAGTGAGGTCAATGATAAGACCTTAGTTGGGGTGGTAAATGTTCAGTGATAAGACTCTAGGGTAATAGTTAATGATTGTGTGTAGATTCGAACACTGAGGTGTGTAACCGGATCAAGTGTTAAGGGTCAAGGTCAAGGTGCCTGGAGTGTGCCTGAATGAGGAACCGTATGAAACATGACACACAGGTCCACCACAACACACACAACGCTGTCAAACGGAATCACTGGGATCTTTCAGCACTTTGTTTGGAACACACGATTTAGACTGGTGTACATAATGTGATCGGTGACCAACAGTCAGCAGAAAGAGTTTGGCTGGAAACGCTGAAGACGATGCATTCGGAAAGGGAACGGGGACGGTTGGACCAGAGGACAGCCCATGCAGAGAAATAAACTGTCGGGATGGAAAGAGCAAAGGCAGAGATAAAGGAGAGAGGGAGGGCTCAGTGATAAAGTGAGAGTGGTCAGCCACCCCCTCCCTCCCTCCTCCTCCCTCCTCCTCCCGCCCTCCCCGCCCTCCCCGCCCTCCCCCGGTGTCTGTGACATGCCTCAGTGCTTGTCGTGTGTGCGGCAGTGGGCATTGATCGCCTGTCATGCTGATCACATTACGAACCCCGGCGATCAGATTTACATTTTTAATTTTCCCTCCCCGATGAAAAAGAAAACAGGACATTGAATGAGAGATGAAGGGATGGTATGAGGAGAATTTTGAGATGTATACGATATCTAGACATGAAAGGAGGAAGGAGGGAGAGGTAGGGAGGGGGGTTCAGAGGAGGTGGATGGTAGGTTTACAGACGGACAGACAATCACGGACTACAAACCCCTAAATCTAGGTCCTTGGTGACTACTAACCCCCAAACTCTAGGTCCTTGGTGACTACTGACCCCCTAACTCTAGGTCCTTGGTGACTACTGACCCCCTAACTCTAGGTCCTTGGTGACTACTGACCCCCAAACTCTAGGTCCTTGGTGACTACCAACCCCCTACTTCTAGGTCCTTGGTGACTACTGACCCCCTAACTCTAGGTCCTTGGTGACTACTGACCCCCTAACTTTAAGTCCTAGGTGACTACCAACCCCCTAACTCTAGGTCCTTGGTGACTACTGACCCCCTAACTCTAGGTCCTTGGTGACTACCAACCCCCTAACTCTAGGTCCTTGGTGACTACCAACCCCCTAACTCTAGGTCCTTGGTGACTACAGACCTCCTACCTATAGGGGGTTGGTTGTTGGGGGTAGCATTCTTTTTTATTTTTTATTTTATTTCATATTTACAGTTTTACCAGCTTTTGAGGTAAAATGCCTTGAAAGTATAGGGTGTGTTGATGTTAAACAGTTATTTGTTTAGCCATTAAATAGTTGCCGATATGAAATGTTTCACACCTATCAGAACACCTTTGATTGCCAATGTGCGATTGGAATCAAGGCCACCGTGAGAAAACCATGGACGACCCATAGTCCATCCTGATAACATCCCCTTTCTCACTCCCCTCTCTGGTATCTCAAGTGCAGTTCTCTCTAGGTCCTGTACGGTGATGATTAGACAGCATGACGCTGCAGAAAACACAATCTAGACAAACCTTTGATCCACAGATACACACTGATAACCAATCGCCCACACAGGCAACTGATCGGTGCTACAGCGCTTGAAGCACAGCTGAGGGCAGTTCTGCGAATGTATTTTGTGTCAAACGGAGAACGCGTGGCTGTTCCACTGCCACCAGGACACTTCAGCAAAGCAAGAAAAACAGAGGAATAAAATGTGGTTCAACCTTGACCTTGAGGGCTACGGGGGCAAAGGACACAATGACTTATTGTGTGTATATGTGTGGGCGTTTGAGTGTGTGTGTGTGTGTGTGTGTGTGTAGTATGTTGTAAGCCCTACCGTTGGGTCCTCCACAGTTAGACCTCAGTAGACTGGTCCTGGGCTGTTCGGTCCAGTCGGGCCTGCCGAAACCAGGGGAGAGAGTGAACATGGTCCCCGTGAGTGAGGCCATCGATTGGGGGCTGAAAACGGAGCCGCCCCCCCTCTTCTGATGACAGGAGAGGCTGCAGCTGCCAGTGGAGAGGCCTGAGAGGGGATCAATACCAAGGGAGACCTCGGTCGGACGGTAGACACACAGGCCCTCTGAGAGCAGGAACACACAGATATGGGACCTAGGAGAGAACACACATGAACACACACCTGCACGTAAGCCCTAAGTGTACAAAAGAAACAGTGGGAGACAGAGAATGACGGACTGACAGACAACCATACAGACAGACGCACAGAGAAAAAGAGAGACAGAGGAATGAGAGATAGAAAAAGGAGAGAGAGAGAGAGAGAGCGAGAGAGAGAGAAGGGTATGCTCTGGATCCTCTCCTCTTCCTTATTTCTTCATCCGTTATGTCTTGACATCCCCATTAACTCATAAATCCAATACCGTGGAGCTCAACAGTATCTGTGTTCTGCCCAGATGGAGGGAGGGGCAGGGAGGAGGATCAATCGGTCCCCCGACTGTCAGTCCGCTTACTCGTTTTCACATCCATCTACCATCCTCCCCTTCCCTCCCTCCATCCCTCCCCCCTCTGTCCCATCCTAACCGCACGGACTAGGCCGCTTTGCCGGAGCACCACCAAATGAGAGCGGCATCACCACCACCCGGTTTACAACCAAAGATGCCTACTGTAGATCAGACAGGCGCAGTCTGACAGTGGATTAATACAAAGGGGCCAGAAAACAATGCCATTCAGACAAGCGCCTGATATAAGTCCTGGGTATTTGAATGGCTGTTGTACCTGCATTGCATTTCGACAGTTTGCTACGATAAAAAAACGCAGAAATGTCCCGGTCCTCGTACTGCCCCCTAGAGGAGCTGAGAGAAACAGCCAGTCCCATTGAAATGTAGGAGACCAGTGAGTGAGCAGAACTACGGTCAGAGACATCCGACTAAGTGAAAGCACACACACACATACACCGATACCTTTTCTAGCTGCTTACAGTCCCTACCCCATGGAGGGGTGCCATAGATTGGCCCCACCCAGACAAAAACTAGACGGGGGGGGGGGCGTGTCTTTCAATCATATATTGTTTTCTGAACTGCTTGTGTGAGTACTAAATGTGAGAAGCCCGCCGCACAACAGTAAATTAAACTGTTTTGGTGAGTTTCCTATTTCACACGTGTAAAACCAATTTTTTTTCATTTGGAGAACCTGGGTCATTCTGTTAGAGTGGGGTCACAGCCAGGGGTCAGCCGTTAACGACAGCCACACAGGAGCAATTCATTAACGGCCTCAGCATAGGATTATACGACAAATTGTTCAACTCAGGATTGGATCTATAGTCCCATTCTAGTAACTGATCAGACTGCTCGGCATCATGCCACTGTCTTGACCAAGTACTAGAATAAAATCAAAACAACTCTGTAATTGTTATTGTTATAGTTTATTTGGCCCGTTTTTCTTTTTATCAGCTGTGTCTCTTCAAAACATCCTCCGAAGCACATCTTCCTCTAACTCATCGCACTCAGTTAGGTTTTTGACATCATCCATGCACCGGAGGTGAATGCATTCCCTGGCAGACAACTGCCATTCAGGTAGCAGGCGCCCGACATACCACCAGGAGTCACTAGAATGGGGTTGCCCTCTCTGACATCCACTTGACCAAACGCTGAGCCAGTTTTTAGCCGCCCTTTGCTGGACCCACGGGTACTGTCGATATTCCCCAACCAGGGTTTAAACACCACTCTTCCATTTAGGGGCAGCTTTCTTATGCTTCAAGCTTAAAGAGTGCCTAATAAAATGTATTATGTACAGTTGTCAGTCAGTACTATCATGTGTCACGTCAAGCTTACCTTGAATTATATTTCATTCCCATAATCTATCACAATTCACTCTCTATATAATCTATATCTCACTAGTTCTCTCTCTCCCTTTCTCTATATTTATATATATATATATTTATATATACAGCATACATAATCTCTCTCTCTATATATATATACAGTTCCGGAAAAAATTAAGAGACCACTGCACCTTTATCTTTCCTTTCTAAAAAGGTTGAAAAGGAAGGTTTTGAGTGAGGAACAGAAGGGGTTAAAATTAAGAGACCAGTGCAAATTGAACGCTTCTGTTCCCCACTCAAAACTTTCCTTTTCAACTATATACATTATACAGTATATATTATCTCTATCTCTCTCTCTTTTGTGATTGTGTTTGTGTGTGTCCTCTGCCCGCTGCGGTGGTCTCGGGTTTCCTTAATGGTTCCCAGGATGCATTGTGGCTTTGTGGGACCAGTGTGGGGCAGAGGGTGAGACTTTGTGTGTGTGTGTGTGGGTAAAAGGGGGATGATGTGGGGTGATGCGGTCATTTCGACACATGAGAAGTGTTTCATCAGAAGATAGAGCCTAGCTACTTCAAAGGCACTTACACACTCACACACACAAACACACGCACACACACAAACACACGCACACACACGCAGACAGACACAAACACTTAGCACAATCACACCACACACACAAACACTCACCGAGACATAAACTTAAATTAAAATGCCAGCACATACAAGGACAGGGAAAATGGCTTAGTGTTGCACACAAAACGCATCTTTATTCAAGAGCACTTAAAGTACACTTGCCTTGTTTCCTAGTTTGGCAGGTCTACAGTATATATAATATTTCCCAGAATGCCTTGTTTCTGCCAGTATTCAACACACTGATTCCACTCCTTCTCTACCTCGCTAACTGAAAGTTTTCTATGATATCATACAGCATCAGCATAATCACATCCAGTGGATGCGTGTGTGCGTGCGTGTCTGTATTTCTGTGTGCCACTCAATATGTTTGTGCAAACTAATTAAAGACTTCTTTGCTCTGACCTACGATGGATGGCTTTTTAACGATGTCAGTCCAAGTGAATATGCAAACGGTTTGGCTGAGCGTCTCCACACTCCTATCCTAGATTACCCTATTGATTTGATCCAAAGCATCATTAGATATGAATAAAAAGTCACATATTAAGGGGGGGGGGGGGGTTGCATTAGGGGAGAGGAGAAAAGAGGAAGGGATGTGTAGTAGCAGTAAGATGTGTGTATGCGTGTGTGTGTGTGTTTGTGCGCGCGTGCGTGCATAGAAATCTATTTTTTTTACCTCCACAGACAAGGATCTCCTCCTATCCAGCCCCTCTAATAAAACCCTGTCTTTTGTTTTCCATTATTCATCTACTGGAACAATCAAATATATTGACATAGATCAGGTCATTGCTGCTCCTGGTCTGCTTGTCACACACACACACACGCCAAGCCACATTCTGTGGTCACAAAGAAAGTTCTTCATGGGCCGCGTGCACCCAGACACAGGGACTCCAACTGTTGTCACGGACGAGGCTTGTCCCATCGACAAAACTAACACACTAGCACATCCTGCAATCTTTAACATGGTCGTTCGTCCGGTCGGTTCGGGCCCTGTCGTAACACTATCCAGTTTGAACGACCTGCAGCGGCTCCAGTCCTATACACTATCCAGCGGCTCCCCAAGACACACACACATACGCCACGCCTCTCCAAGTCTGCTTCCATTGATCCCAGGTCTTGGTGCCACCGTAGGTCTGACGGTACAGGGAGGCAGATTCATCCCGGATAAGCCAGGCCGGGCCGACAGGCCGACAGCAGACAGTCCGACTCACCGACCTTGCAGACTTTGAGTAACACAGGCTCTGTCCTGTCCTCTCCTTCTGTGGCTCTGTCTTCATCTGGGCGTATCTCTTTCATTCCCTAAATGAACATTTGTCTTTCACTCAGCCCTCTGTGACTCCATCTTTCTCTTCTGTTTCTCATCCAGGCAGATCTGTGCAGATGTGAACGGCTCACCGCGTCTTCAAGTCTAGAGCACTGATGAGACAATATTTCATGAAAGGTTATCTTTCAAAAGTAACTCGTCCTCCTCTGCCCTTGTATTTTACAGTGCTTTATATTAAATTGTGGCTGGTCCAGGAAAAAAACATAATGCTTTATTAGTTTGAAAGTAGTTTTCCTTTCCAACCCTTTCTGCGATGGTTGTTGTAAATAATGAAATAATGAAAGGTGAATGTTTGAAAATCAACTGTTTACAATCAACTATCATTGACCTAGTCAGGTGTTAGTAGATTGTTATTACCCTCAACGCCCTGCAGGAGGTGCAGAAGTATCTATCTCTTTCAAAAGTGAGGGATGACAGAGAAGAAGCAAAAGAAGGAAGGCATACAATTGGCTGAAAGCATCAGTATCTTACAGAAAAACAATAATATGACAGACACAGGAGGCAGAGAAAGGCAGGGAGAGACAAGATGCCTCAGGGGAGAAACCCTTTTAAGCCCAGTCTCTTCCAGCCTCTCTCCCCCTTGGTTTTCTCTCTGTCTCTTTTCTATGTCTTGCCCTTCTTTTCTCTCCCTCTCTCTCCCACTCTCCCTGCTTTTTTCTCCCTCCCTCTCTTTCCCTCACACTCTGTGTCTCTCTCCTCTCAATCCTTGTTCTCTCCGTTCTCATTCACCCTCTCTCTCTTGGTTTCCTCTCACCCTATCTCTCTCTGTCAATCCTTGTTCCCTCTCGCTCATCCGTTCTCTGTCTCTCTCATCCTTTCTCTGTCTCTCTCATCCTTTCTCTGTCTCTCTCATCCTTTCTCTGTCTCGCTCATCCTTTCTCTGTCTCTCTCATCCTTTCTCTGTCTCTCTCATCCTTTCTCTGTCTCTCTCATCCTTTCTCTGTCTCTCTCATCCTTTCTCTGTCTCTCTGCTCTCTAACCCTTTCTCTCCCTCAACTGTTGTTCTCTGTCGCTCTTCTCTCTCGCTCTCAACCTCTTTCTATTTCTCTCCTCGCGTCACACTCCCTCTCTTCCTCAATCCTTGTTCCATCTCTCTGCACACTGATACCCAGCCAGGCCAAGTTTGACCCTGCAGTCGATGGGCCCATTAGTAAATAAGGGATGCATAATTTATTAAATATCCTTCAGATACATATTTCAGCATTGGGTTACCAGGCAGAAAGGGAGGGAGGCAGTTAGACCATAATTACATTCTGCAGGACTGGGTGTCTGCTCCGAACGACAGTCACGAACGGAACGGAAAGGGGGACGAGAGGTGAGGAGAAGTGAAAACATTAGTTTTTTTTAATTGTAGTTATATTCACACACTTCCACACACACACAGATGTCATTTAGAGGCTATGAGGTCAGTCTGAGGAAAGCAGAAGTCCTGTAAAAAGGAGAAAAAGAGGAGACAGCTTGACACGCACATTCTGCACTAACTCACTCTTACTCCTCTGCAGAGAAGTAGCAAAAGGGCAAAGAGGTCAATTCCCACAGACTGGGAGTCAACTGACAAACCAGACATAGACCCTGCAAGTCACCCTTATTGTGGGTTTGCATGATATTTGTAGATTTGTGTAGAAGCATGCTAAAATGCTTGTGTGTGTTTGTGTGTATTTCTGTGTGTGGGTGAGTGTTAGG
Source organism: Esox lucius (assembly GCF_011004845.1). Classification (NCBI taxonomy): domain Eukaryota; kingdom Metazoa; phylum Chordata; class Actinopteri; order Esociformes; family Esocidae; genus Esox; species Esox lucius. Next base: position 12,979,616 of record NC_047590.1, read on the forward strand.
GTGGGGTAATGCACCAAGCAGTAAAACACTCTTCTTCCCATAATCCTCCCTATAAATAGAGGCGTGTGAATGAGGAACAGGTGTTTTTGATTCACCACTCATACAGCAACGCGACTTAACACCCATACACACAGTTACACAACCAAATACACCTAGTAACGCAGCTAAACACGCATACATACATAGTCCCACAACCAAATACCCACGCGCACACAAAAACAGTAACAACCAAGTACACACACACACACAGCAAAGCAACCAAACACACGTAACAATCAAGCGTGCATTCAGAGTAACACCCGCTCACACACCCACACACTCGACACACGTCTTCACACCAGCTTTTCCTGGAAGACTCAGTGACTTCACCAAACAGTCTGTTTCGCACTGTCCACCTCGGTTGTTTGGTGTCTTGCTCCGTCCCCCATATATCACAATCCTTAACTTGGGCTGACATTCAACAGTTTTACCACACACCCCTGTTGTGCTGTTGTGTCTGACTCAATGGTGTGAACCGTTCAGAGGAAACAGAAGGGCTCTGAGATATCACCGGGTAGACCCCTGATGGACAGCTTCATCACCTTAGGGTGGGAGTGCTGATAACTGGCCTCGGCCATTAGGAATGCCCCTGGCTTTAGTGAGGCCTCCACTATCTCCCCTGTCCACAGGGGTCCTGGTATCCTGTGTACACAAGGGCTGCCCTAGACAGATAGGTGAGGACGCTGCTGAAGGGACATGTGAGGCTGACGGGGCTACGGTACTCAGTGAATCCACGCAGGGTACGGGAGTCAGTCTCTGCGCGCGTGTGTATGTGTGGGGAGGGGGTGCACAAGTGCGCCCATGTGCGGCTGAGCAGAACCACAGGCTGGAGTCCTGTTACAGCAGCAGTCCTCATAGAGTGAAATTCGGGGGTCATCTCCAGCCCCACTCCCACGTGGCTGAGGAGTCGTCGTGGCGACTGGTAGAACGGAGCGCACCGCAGAACCTCACAGACAGAGCTCACTGTGCCGGACTGAAAGGAACACGAGGCGCTGAGTCCCGTCCAGTGGAGTGAAATGGCACGAAAGGAAATTGTAAAGGAGACAACCGGATAGGAAATAATTGAGTTAGTCTGTTTCATCTCAGCCTGTTACTTCTCCGCTGGCATGTGTGAGTATGGGCATGCTTCTGTGTGTGTGTGTGTGTGTGTGCATGCGTGCGTACGTGCGTGCGTGTGCGCTGCCTGGCAGAGAGTGTCCGGACCATGTGATTTCTCAAACCCACAGAGCTAATAGCCCTGGCTCCTCTCAGCAGCAGTTACCAGAATCCACCTCTACAGTAGCTTCACTTTGCTAATCAACAACAGGCGACAGGCCTCGGGTTCCCTCACCACAGACACAGTTAGCAATGTAAATGCCTCCCACTTCCATAGGAAAATTCCACTCTGTCTCAAGTGTAGAAACATGTTGCGCTGCGCCGTTTCTAGCCAAAGGGATTCCGAAGTTGTGGATTGGTGAGATGTTGTTTTTTTTTGCCTCGCTTGGTATGCCTAAGTGACGCCTGTGAGGTTGCCGTTCCACCGTTGGCCTACAGGTGTCAGTGTAGGCCCAAGCCACGGGCTGGTTAGGTGAGTCAGCGAGAGCTAGCAAGTCAGAGAGCTGAATCACAAAGCTTTATCCTTGGCATCAGTCGGCCAAGTGCTCTCCTGCGTACGTATCTGTCTAGCGCCTCAACCCCACATAAGGGTCTATTGTCTTCTGGGGATGTCAGTGAGTCAGTCTTAAAGTTAAAGTGTGTTTCTCTAGTGAGATGTGAGCGTTGTCATGGAAGAGTTACCACATCACTCGTGTGTATTTGGTATTTTAATGGGATTTCCATTAGCCACATTCCGGGGGGTCCAGACATAAATCAAAACTTACATCGAAATACTGTTTGTCTATTCGTAGTTCCCGTTGTGTTGGGTGCCATTTTTAAAATCTGATTGTATTGCTAGTCTGAGTTAGCGGTGTTGGCGGCATTCTGGAGAAGAGACCAGTGGCAGGACTTGTCTGGTATTGATGGGTGTTCGAACTGTGTGCTAACTGTTTGACCAGATTGCTCAGTACTGTCATCGCATCAACTTCTATTACAAACACCAGTAGTGACGTGGTCAATCCCTTTACTACTCTAAACTAGAGGAGATTGACATGCGTGTTGTTGACATTTGCCCTCCGAGCACTCTGCTTGTGTGAGTATGTAACATGATCTCATGGCTTAAGTCAGTGTTTGACGTTTGTCCAGGGGACTTAAATGTCTGTGGGCAAAGTGAACGTAAAATTAAGTGAAGGGTTGGAAGATAAGCATCTACAAAGGAGGAGAAGGGTTAAGGTTTTGTATTCAGTTTAGATTTAATGTTAGGTATTCAGTTTAGGGTTAAGGTTAGGTATTCAGTTTAGGGTTAAGGTTAGGTATTCAGTTTAGGGTTAAGGTTAGGTATTCAGTTTAGGGTTAAGGTTAGGTATTCAGTTTAGGGTTAAGGTTATGTATTCAGTTTAGGGTTAAGGTTAGGTATTCAGTTTAGGGTTAAGGTTAGGTATTCAGTTTAGGGTTAAGGTTAGGGTTAGGGTCAGGCTATGGTATTAGTTTAGGGAAACCCATACCGAAAACTTGTGAAAAAAAAATATAACATTTAAAAATAGACCTTTAATAAAATAAAATGGCAAGGGTTCTGGTTTTGGAAAAGTAATTAAACACATGACACATTCTGTACTGAATTAGGCTTTGTCCAGAAAAGTCCTGAAAGCTTGAGTGTGATTGTTCAGTTTCTCATGGTCTCATTCGTGTTAATGTTACATGTCAATCCAGATGACTACTGAGTTCCAGTAATCCAGACCCCTCTTCCAGAGGCCAGGCCCAAATAACTATTATGGAACATCTTTAGAATGTTCTGTCCTCCTCTCTCTGTTTCTCATCTGTCGATGGGCTGACTCATGGACAGACAGACAGGCATAGAGACAGACAAGTGGTCACACAGACTATGCTAATCATTTCAGGTTATTGTTAGGAAATGTGGAGAATGGAAAAGGATAGTTTCAGAACTTATGTGAAATATTAAGCAAATGTATTTGTGTTCCCAAATAAATGTGAGAAACACACACTCACAGGCCACTTCATTAGGAACACCTTGCTAATATCTGGGTTGGACCACTTTTGCCTTCAGAACAGCTTTAATTCTTCATGACATATATTCAACAAGGTGCTGGAAACATTCCTCAGAGATTCTGGTCCATATTGACATTAAAGAATCACTAGTTGCTGCAGATTTGTCGGCTGGACATCCAGGATTCGGATCTCCCGTTCCACCACATCCCAAAGGTGCTCTATTGGATTGAGATCTGGTTACTGTGGAGACCATTTGAGTACAGTGAACTCATTGTCATGTTCAAGAAACCAGTTTGAGATGTGAACTTTGTGACGTGGCGTGTTATCCAGCTGGAAGTAGCCATTAGAAGATGAGTACACTGTGGTCAGAACGGGATGGACATGGTCAGCAACAATACTCAATTGGTACAAATGGGCCCAAAGCGTGCCAAGAAAATATCCTTCACGCCATTAAACCACCACCACCAGCTTGAACCATTGATACAAGGCAGGTTGGATCCATGCTTTCACGTTGTTTACATCAAATTCTGAACCTACCATTTGTATGTCACAGCAGCAATCAAGAATCATTAGACCAGGCAACGTTTTTCCAATCTTCTCTTGCCCAATTTTGGTGGGCCCATGCAAACTGCAGCCTCAGTTTCCTGTTCATAGCTGACAGGAGTGGTACCCGGTGTGGTCTTCTGCTGCTATAGCCCATTAGCTTCAAGGTTCGACCTGTTGCTCTTTCAGAGATACTCTTCTGCATGCCTTGGTTGTAACGAGTGGTTGTTTGAGTTACTGTTGCCTTTCTATCACCCTCGAACCAGTCTTGCCATTCTCCTCTGACCTCTCCCATCAACTAAGTATTTTTGCACAGAGAACTGCCGCACACTGGATACTTTTTCAGACAATTCTCTGTAAACCCTGGGAAAATCCCAGCAGATCAGCACAAACCAGCCCGTCTGCCACAAACAACCACTTCACATTCAGTCACTTAAATCACCTTCCTTCCCCATTCTGAGGCTTGGTTTGAACCCCAGCATATCGTCCTGACCATGTCTACATGCCTAATTGCATTGAGTTGCTGTTTGATTGGCTGATTAGAGTTGCATTTGATTGGCTGATTAGATATTTGCGTTAACGAGCAGTTGAAAAGGTGTACCTGATGAAGTGGACGGTGAATGTATGTCATACACTTTTATATTTGAATTCTAATAATTTATACCCCAGCAGACATATTTTCTGGTACTTCCTGTGAAAGTTAGTCGGGCAATTCTGTATTTCCTCCTTGATATTTGATTTTTAATATAACTGTATATACTCCCGATGTTAGGTTCTTATCTTAGGTTATATATTTTTTTCATTCATTTTTGGGGGAAAGTAAGATTTCATTGTTAGTGCACACTTTCTAATAAAGTATGTCATAACACTTCTCAAAATCCACACAATATGTTGACTGGCAAATATTTTACATTTCGCATTCATTCTAAAAAGAATCCCAAAAATATGGGAGGTGTTGACTGTTTTGGGTTGTTTGGAGAGTGAATCATGGTTGTCTGTGAAAGAGATGTTTTGCATAAGGCAGGCAGCTGACCGAGTCCGGCACTGTTGAAAAGAGGAACAGGACACCCACTGCAACTGAAAACAGAGAGAGGGGAATCACATGAAAGAGTGGGAGTGTGGAGAGTGGGTTGAGACTGATGGAGAGAGGAGAGAGAGGATTGAGACAGAGGGAAAGAGGAGAGAGAAAGGCATGAGATAGAGGGAGAAAGAGAGGAGCCAATTGAGATGTAGGGAGGGAGGGAGGATTGAGATGAACGGCGAGAGGAGAGGATTGAGATGTAGGGAAGGAGGAGAGAGAGGATATAAATGGAGAGAGAGGATTGAGGTGGAGGGAAGGAGGAGAGAGAGGATATAAATGGAGAGAGAGAGGATTGAGGTGGAGGGAAGGAGGAGAGAGAGGATATAAATGGAGAGAGAGAGGATTGAGGTGGAGGGAAGGAGGAGAGAGAGTGGATTGAGATGGAGGGAGGGAGGAGAGAGGATATTGATGAAGGGAGAGAAAGGATTGAGAAAGAGGGAGAGAGAGGACTGAGATGGAGGGAGAGAGGAGAGAGAGACAACAAGGCCCTATGTTTCCCATTGGTTCTGTAGCCAATGACGCCTCATGACATTTGACCCTGTCACCTTACGAGCCCGCTGGACCTCCACAGCACTGATACCAGATCTGACTGAAATAGACCCTGCAGGGGGGTTGTTTCAGCGGACTGATGAATCCCGATTCAGACAGCTCTCGTTCCATCATTTAGATGTGACACGCTGTCTCTGTTGATGGTCAGTCTGTGATCCATTGATACGCAACCACGCGAAAGTAACAGTATCGCCAGTGAAGGGTCTAGCTTACAGAGTAATTGATGTGACCACAGATGAAATGCTGTACATGTACAGCGCGTGTGTGTGTTTATGTGTGTGTGTGTGTGTGTGTCTTTCTGATAACTATGGAAATGAAGAAACGGTCTGAGGAGAGAAGGACAAAGAAGCTTCTCTGTTAGAGAGGAGTATTCAAATAAGTTTTCCATCTCTCCTGGTTCTATTTCACTCTCTCTCCACCCACCAACCTCTCCATTCTCTCCACCGGCCACTCTCCCACTATCCCACTCTCTCTCTCTCTCTCTTTCTATTCCCTTTCTATCTCTCTCTCTCGCTCTCTCTCTCTTTATATTCAATTCAAAAGGCTTTATCGGCTTGGGAAACAAACATTTACATTGCCTAAGAACAGAAAAAAGCAATTCACAAAATATGTCTTTATGTATCCATCTTCCTTTGACCATCCCTCTCTCTCTGTCCTTCTCACTGTATCTGTCTCACTCTCACTGTATCTGTCTCACTCTCACTGTGTCTGTCTCACTCTCACTGTGTCTGTCTCACTCTCACTGTATCTGTCTCACTCTCACTGTGTCTGTCTCACTCTCACTGTGTCTGTCTCACTCTCACTGTCTCTGTGTGTGTCTCTCTCAGGGTCCTTGTGTGTCTTTGTCTCTCTGTGCCTGTGGGTCTCTGTCTCTCTCCCTGTCTCTGTGTCTCTGTGTGTGTGTGTGTGTGTCTCTCTATGTAGAGGTGTGTTATAGAACATGATACGGCCCAACGGCTGGGTCACAATTTAGCTCTCCTTACCTGCCGGCCTGTAATTAAACCTGGGAGTGTGTGTGTACGTGTGTGAGTGTATGTCTGTCCCTAGCTAGCGCTCAGTAATTAGGCCCAGCAGCGACGATCTCTTTGATCATTGCAATAGAGAAAGTGAGCGAATGTCCAACGGACAGGTGCAGGAGCCCGGCGTCTACCGCCACGGCCACATTCACACCCGAACACGCAAAGCAACACAGACACGGACACGCCCCTCGACACGGCGCGCACGCCCACAGTCGAAACGCACACGCCCCGCGGTCACGACGCGCACGCCCACCACGACACAGCGGAGCAGCACGTGTCCACTCGGAATCGGAGGTATTGTTTCCGGGTTACGACTGCACTTTAACTGAGGTCCCTTGAGACCCAGGGCAGCTGTCAGGGTCCCGTCACCGCCGCGTTAGAGTCGTCTGTTTTTCACCAGCCAGGAGGGACGAGGGCGACGGTTGGGGCCGGTCGTTACCTCAGTGTTTGCGTGTGCTTGGTCACTTACAGGGAATCAATACCCCCGGGGAGCCTATCAGCATCGACTTCTGTGTGCTCGTCGTCAAGCCGTAAGGTCGAGAAGGTCATGTCGTAGGGTCGTGAATATCATTGTGGGTACGACGTGTCGTTATGTCGCGGCCACTTGGGGGGGGGGGGGGGGGGGGGGGTCATCTGAGACGTTAGCCCCTCGTTAGAGGAACTGGAGAGAGGAGGGCAAGACGTGTCACGGTGATAAATCGTCCCCCTCCCTCTGCCGTATACCTATCGCCATATTGTTTCCTTCGGGGGTGTTTTAGTTAGCCCCCCGTTAGGAGGAAGCCTTATATTATGTGACTCCCTGATGTCCCATTGGTTGTCCTTCAGGGTCCATTACCTCCAGGAGACAGAATGAACACAAATGAGCACATGTGATATTCCACCTCCATCACACTGACAAATACACCAACATTCATACATCCAAATAACCCAGATTAAGTACAACATAAAAACCCAAATATAAATGACTAAGTAGCTCAAATAAATAGAAAACAACTCAAATATATACAACTCAGTGACTTTAACTCAATGAGTTTAATTCCATCAAATGTATCTTAACACCTAAGTACACAGTGAGGTATGTGGAGAAAAAAAACACCCATGCACATTATTTATTTTATTTGTAAGTTGCCATGGGATACCATATGTCCTCCTTCCTCCTGTCGACCCCCCACCGACCCCCACCTCGACTCCCCTTCGTACTCTGTCCTCAGCCCCCTCACTCCCAATCCACTGGGAACCAATTATCTCATTTGTCATGCTCAGTCAACCCTCATCCCGATCGCCCCCTCGTTTACTGACAGAATGACGAGAAGAGGGGAAAGAGAGCTGGTGAGGGAAGAGAGGGAGGAGAGAAAGAGAGAGGAGAGAGTTAAGAGAGAGAAGAGGGAGAGAGGAGAATTACAGGAGGAAAGAGGACAGATTCTGCTGACACCTTTATCCGCCCAGTCATCACCTAATTAGCCTTCAAGACCCCTAGAGCTCAATGTGTACAGTGAGTGTGTGTGTGTGTGTGTGTGTGTGAGTGTGTGTGCGCATGTGTTTACTTACAGTCCAGTCCATGACTATGAACAATACAATGCAATTGCAAACCTCTAAGGGCAAGTCATATTTTTGATGTATTTCACAGTACAAATCAACACGCGCAAAATGTATGTTAAAATAACACACAGCGTTACATCCGAGCAATCTATAGCAACAGCAGAAGACTGACAAAAGGGTCAGTGAAATGTGATGCCTTGCTTCTCCTAGCCTCTCTGGTGTCACTGTGGAGGACGGAAGGCAGAGCAGAGACTGAGCTCCCATGAGCCCCTGCTATCGTAACCTGTGACCCCATCCACTTACAGAGCATGTTTCGTGGTTTAGGACATTAGCAAAGGTCACAGTTTAAATGCCAAAGGTGGGCATCCCCCAGTGGAAGTTGCCCTTGGGAACAGATCTAGGATCAGTTTGTGTTCCTCAAATACAAAACCTTAGCCACCGTTGATGGGGTTTAGAAAATGACTTCAGGTCCGCTTCTCAGGCAGTGTCACTATATTGGGTGTTGTAGACAGAACACAATGGGATTTGTCCACATGGGAAAAAGGTATGTCACCCACATCAATGACTTAACTTCCCTTTCACCAACCAACAGTTTTGACTAGGATCCATCTGTCAATAACAGGGAGCCAATAAGTCGAAAAATTATTTATGCTGTAGTTAAAGCTACACAGATGAATAAGGCCACAAGAATGCATTTGCCTCATTTGAATGACCATCGCTTCGCTCACTATTCATATGGGACTGTATGATGGGAAACACACACTCCCATCCAGAGATGGTGAAACACATGGAGTGTAAGTATCTGTGAGTGATCGGCGGACTTATCACCATTTGATCCCCCCACCCCCATGTGCCTTTCTCTCTCTCCTCGGCTTGGACTCACCCTCCAGGCCCTGACGAGGGGCCCTCACCCCCACAAGCGAACAGAGGGGACGGACTGAGTGCGTGTTTTATAAGATGAGGGGGCCCAGGTGTGAGTGAGTCGAGGTGTGTTTGGGTGTGTACGCGCCTTTTCGAGAGAAAGCGAGAGTGCGCGCGTGTGCTTTTTCCCGGGGGGTCGCGCTTGTTCATTTGTGCGTCTGCGTTTCCGGGGGGCACGCAAGCGGGCACAAACGCGCATGTGTGTTTGTTTCCAGCGTCTAGCAGGCGGTCGTTTACTGGAAGATTCTCCCTCCTTCCTGCTGAGTAAGGAAAAATCTAAGACTGAAGCCTTCGCATGTTTCTGTGAAACACACACACACACACTGAGACAAACCATTCACATCTCGCTGCAAGCAACCCTAACCCTGACACACGGTCACTGACACACGCTTTACCAGAGCTTTAAGCAGGCGGCCCACTCATTTTAAAACGATTGTGACCCAAGGAGAACAAATGGACTCCTGTGCCCCCTGAATGGCTGCCCTGTTCCAGGATGCTTCATCTCTCTGACATCTGTTTGCCTGAGCGGCAGGATAGCTAAACCGTGGCTCATCCATGACATCATCGGGGCAAAAAGCTCAAATGGAAACCTGCACAGAACGGCTGTTTATGTTTCTCTAATGGTCTACTGTTTGTCAGATAGAGACCATTCCAAAACCTTTTTTGGTTCTGTAATGATTTTCTGGAACGTCTGAATATTTCTTTCCACTTGTGTAATTCTTTATAATTTTTAAAAAATCTTATTTTCAACTTGGGTTGGCGATGTAATGGTACCAATATAAATATAGACCCCTATTATATAGACCCCTACTATAAAAAAAACATCAGAGAGAGAAAGTGAGGGAGGTGTACAGTAGCGTTAGTTATTTGTTGCGTTTAAAGTGTCTTTGATCCGCTGCTGTTTTCATTCTATCATCATGTGTCCAGAACCAGTCTCCTGGGTTACATTTCTCTTCTTGTCTTCAAAAAAATATTTCTGAGTGGTCCGGAGATCAAAGCATTTCTGAACCATTTGTCAAAGACACAAATGAGATTGCTATCATTCTTTCTGACTCTGTCTTTTTTATTCTCTTACTCTCTAACACTCCCTCTTTCTCTCTCCATATATCACTTTTCTCTCTCTCTCTCTCTCTCTCTCTCACCTGTTGACATATGACACCAACTGTTCGAGCCCATACCAAGCCAGTGACAGTTAAGCGTGTTGGTGGATAGGAGAACAACACACACACACGTTTTACAGTCTACGTGCAAGGCCACCAAACCATAACTCATATACTAGACCAGGCATGTCACATTGTGAGCAGCGCAACATAAATGTATACATACGAGCATCTCTGTTGCCAGCCGCTCAAACTGAAGAGCCTTCAAAGCATTGCCATATCACTGGTTCAAACCCGTCGCTCATATTTGCCCGGAGACTTGCGCTCGGAAACTTGCCCTAAGGCCTAACTCTAACCTCATCACTACTTCTAAACCAAACCCCAGTTGTAACATTGGCTTTAAATCTAATACTTCAGGAATAACAAAACTGTACAGGGAAAGGAAATATTTTTTGTTCCTGTCATAAAGTCAGAAACACACACACACACACACACACACACACACACACACACACATTGAGCCTCCAGTGTGTCAAGCAGACTGCCAGTAATTGATCTGACCCATGTCCTGTTACAGACAGGGGTATTTACCACTCATTAACACACAACACACCCGCTGGCTGCCTGGAATCATTTACAAGCCTTCTGGTAAAGATAATCTTCAGCAAGACTCTTTCAGCCAAAACTCAGTGCAGACCTTTTCTCAACAAGTTATGCCTGTGTGTGCCTGCCATTTCCATTGTCAAATAAAATAAAATATATATATATATCTTTTGTTATCTGTTCTACCATTACATTGATGCAATGGCTTTATAACAGTGGTCAGGTTTTGATGTCCAGATGGCCGTCAGTGTTCACTCCCTATCTCTAACCCTTTTCACAATCTCACCCTCTCACTCCTTCCCTCTCACCCTTTCTCTGACCTCATGGAAAAATCTCAACCATCTTCTGCCAGATCTGAACTATGAACGCGGTCAGACAACCACAAACCCTGCTGATCATAGATATCGTTGGAGGAGGATCCCAACACTTCGACAGTAAACTTTTGACCTATGACCCGACAACAGTTCATTGTGGATAACGATTACTTTATTGTTATGTACGTCGGATTTACAAACTGGAATCCCAGTACCTCTGGAGGTCTGCAAGGAACAGCCAGGCAGTCTGAGAACTCCTTGTTCTGAGGCCTACCGGAGAACGATATTTGTCTCACCTATTGAGCCCCACTTACAAATAGATCTTCTGTCATTTATGATTTCATTCAAGATCAAGTTTAGTGCTTTGTTTGTTTCCCACCGTTTCATATGATGTGCGCTGAATGAGTCACTCGTGCTCGCAGAAGTACAAAACCAGAGGTTTAAAGGACAACATACGAAGAGTTCTGCCACAAACAGGAAACATGCTTTTTAGGTCGCTCGCAACTTGATCTGAAAATCTGAAATGCGTGTTAAGGTGAGATGAATATGTGTTACATGGACACCGGTTTTATTACCCAGCATGCTTTAAGGAGCCTCTAACTGCCCTTGGCGTACCAGACAACATCCACATTACAGAGATGACACCCCTGGTGTAAATTAGCCAGTTTATGACAAGTTAATGACCAGGGGGGCAGGTTTGGAGCAGGGTACACAGTGACAGACAAGGGGATGGGGGGGACGACACCTGCTGGGATTCCATTGTGAGTGGGCGGGTGAGTCAGAAACCAACCTCTCTCTGATAGTCGGGACAGCAGACTGTGAATTCCCCTCTCCCCCCCCCCCCCCCCGTTCTCCCTCCCCTCTCTCATTCTCTCTCTCTGACTTCACCTCGCCATTAATCTGACCTCTTTGGTTTTCCAACATCCTTTCGTTCCTCCTTTTCTATGTCCCAGGTTTTTGTGGAAGGGTTAGTGGACAGGCAGGGAGGTTCCGCAGCAGACCCAACCCTGCGGGGAGAGTCATGATCAGGAAAGTCCCCTGCTTTCCCAGACTGGGTGAGCACCAAAGGCCTGCCCTTTATACACTCACCTAAAGGATTATTAGGAACACCATACTAATACTGTGTTTGACCCCCTTTCGCCTTTAGAACTGCCTTAATTCTACGTGGCATTGATTCAACAAGGTGCTGAAAGCATTCTTTAGAAATGTTGGCCCATATTGATAGGATGGCATCTTGCAGTTGATGGAGATTTGTGGGATGCACATCCAGGGCACGAAGCTCCCGTTCCACCACATCCAGGGGCCTAAAGTGTGCCAAGAAAACATCACCCACACCATTACACCACCACCACCAGCCTGCACAGTGGTAACAAGGCATGATGGATCCATGTTCTCATTCTGTTTACGCCAAATTCTGACTCTACCATCTGAATGTCTCAACAGAAATCGAGACTCATCAGACCAGGCAACATTCTTCCAGTCTTCAACTATCCAATTTTGGTGAGCTCGTGTAAATTGTAGCCTCTTTTTCCTATTTGTAGAGGAGATGAGTGGTACCCGGCGGGGACTTCTGCTGTTGTAGCCCATCCACCTCAAGGTTGTGCATGTTGTGGCTTCACAAATGCTTTGCTGTATACCTCGGTTGTAACGAGTGGTTATTTCAGTCAAAGTTGCTCTTCTATCAGCTTGAATCATTCTCCTCTGACCTCTAGCATCAACAAGGCATTTTCGCCCACAGGACTGCCGCATACTGGATGTTTTTCCCTTTTCACACCATTCTTTGTAAACCCTAGAAATGGTTGTGCGTGAAAATTCCAGTAACTGAGCAGATTGTGAAATACTCAGACCAGCCCGTCTGGCACCAACAACCATGCCACGCTCAAAATTGCTTAAATCACCTTTCTTTCCCATTCTGACATTCAGTTTGGAGTCCAGGAGATTGTCTTGACCAGGACCACACCCCTAAATGCATTGAAGCAACTGCCATGTGATTGGTTGATTAGATAATTGCATTAATGAGAAATTGAACAGGTGTTCCTAATAATCCTTTAGGTGAGTGTATAATCTGACTGTGTATCTGCTGAGCCGGGAGACTTGCTCTGTTAGGGAACACCATTTGAATAAGTGGTACAGCATTTCAGCACGACTGTGTGGAGCTGCTAGTGTCTCGTCTTTCATACAACAATCCAGTGGCGTTAATGGGCCTGGAGTTCTATAGTGGCCCTGCAATATATCCTCCTTTTATAGCCTCTCCTCCTAACTTCAGGCCCAAGCCGGGGTGGGAGTTGTGTCGTGGGAGCGCCGCGGGGGGCTGTGTGTGTGGAGGGTTCTCCTTAACAGCTGTGTGGATCTGGTACATCTGACCCTTCTCTTCTCCCAAACTCTCTCTCCCTCTGATTGCTTCTCCTTCTGCTCCTATTATTTCTCTTCATAGTCACCTTCGTTCTCTCCCCCACCCCGCCCCCGTCTCACTCACAGTCCACGGGTCACCGCTAACGGAACCCGCTCCGCCACAACAGAGATGGCTGACGTTAGACCCAGCCCCGCTCTTTCCCGACCCGTGACCCGGGCCTGACCTCCGGGCGGACCAGCAGGATGCAGCTGGAGGTGGTGTTGTGTCTGCGGGGGTTCGAAGGTCATGCCGATCCTACCGTTTTCCCCTAGGCGCGTCTCAGGGTCTCCAGTTTGGGCTCGGACTGGAGGCAATGGGGGGGGGGCGGACTGACAGTCGTCAGGGAGGCCAGCGCCTGGGTGCGTGTGAGAGGTAGGGAGCGTGGGGACGCAGCTGTGTCAAGCCACCGCTGCCCCCCCCCCCCGAAAGCCATACGGCTGAACGAGCGTGAGGGGCGTGTCGCAGGTGAGACTGGAGGAGTGTTGGAGCAGGTGTCGGTTGGGTTAAGGCCACCGGTCTGCCTTTTGGCGGTTGGGTTGGATGTTTGTGTGAGTGACTGTTACTCCATAATCACTGGATACCATGTTTGATTGGCGACTCGTACTTGGGTTGGTCCTGCCTCCTAAATGATGCAACTTCCTGACAGCAGGTGTACACTCCCCTGTAATTAACCAGCACACACATACACACACACACACACTACCCAGTCCTGCAATTAACCCCAAAACACACGCACACACAACGCAGTCCTGCAATTATAAATGTACAGACACAAACACAGACAGTACAAGAAGATAAGTCCCTCTGTAAGACTTGTAGAAATGTAGTGATCGTCAACTCACAGTGGAGTTAAGAGATAACAGACTCTGAGATAGAAAGGAAATCAAAATGAGTCTGTGATGACAGTGTAATACACTTCACTTCAAGGAAGCAGTGATGCACTTCTCAGGCCACATCCCCTCTTCTCGCCTCTCTTCTGTTCATTTCCGTGCTCTCTTCACTCTCCTAGTCACTCTCTCATTTGCTCTCCTGTCATCTCTCTCTACTTTTCAGTCTCATCATGAGGAAATGGGACGGTGATATGAAAAGATGCCATGTAAATTGTATTAGGCTTCACTACCCTAACAGGACCCAAACAGTGGAGTAATTGTGTGTGTTCTCCTGGAGAGAGATTTGCATTGGTAGAGCGTGTGGCTGACTCACCTTGCTCTCTAAACACACATGCTCTCGCTTTCTTTCTGCCTTTTCTCTCTCTCTTTTTCTCTTTCCCCTCTTTTTCTTTCCCCCTTGTCTCTCTTTCTTCCCAAAACCACAGACACACATAGGCACATACGCTCTCTCTCTTTCAGTCTCTCTAAACTCCCACTCTCACCCTTCTCTCTCTCTAACCTCTAGCCACAGCCACTTCCCCAGTGTTAACAGTTGGCCAGGCAGAGGGCAGGTGGGGTGTTTGAGTAAAGCCACAATACCAGATTAAACAAAAACAAAACATCGCCACAGGACAACCACCACAGAAAGAGAATCGCTCTCTCCGAAGATCACGTGACCAGCCTTCACCCAATGGGCTCCGGCCCTGGCTTTCCTTTCCTCAAGGGGAGCAGTTGAAGCTGCCGCTGGGGTTTGGAGAGAGACCATGGTCCGACCACTCAACCACAAACCAAAGCTGTGACCGGGCAGGAGGCGGCAACGACACGTTCACCCAACAGAGACCGGAGGGAGAGAGGAAGAGACAGAAAGGCGGTGAGGTATAGAAAGACAGTGAACAAGAGAAAAGGGTGAAGGGAAAAAGTGAGAGAGAGCAGACACAAAGACAGTGAGAGAGTAAGAGAGAGAGAGAGAGAGAGAGAGTCAGGGAGCACGGTTGGATTACACTTTGAGTAATTCAGCCAGAGTATTACAGCTCATCTGCAACCACAGGGAGGGACTGTCTCCCACCCCGGGACGGCAACACCTCGTCAGGGTAAGAGTCCTTCGACCGCAGCTTCTTCCATCCAGAGGCCAGTCACCCAGCCTGGTTCTGGTGAACTACAGAGTGAGTGCCATGCGTCTCTTCCAGTCCGGCACTATCACATGCGATTCAGCCAATCAGCTAGCCACTGAGCCTGTGTTACCTGTGGTAATCCTCGGCCGGAGCGCCGGCTGCTCACTTCAGGAGCGGGAGTTGGCGGACACGCGATACTTTTAACTCTCTGGGACTCCCGGATGTTGGGGGTCCCTTAACCTGATTTTTAACGAGGAAGAGTGCACGTGTCCCTGCTTGGCTAGCACGGGCTAACCTGAAGTTGAGGAACAGGGGTGCGGGGGTTGGGTGGGGGGGGGTTGGGGTTCTGTTGTGTTGAGCTGTGTCTTCGTGAAGAGGTTTGCAGCTGTGGGTTACACTGTTACGTGTGCATGCTGATGTGGTCTGTAGTTCTGTTATCTGATCTCTGAGAGGAAAGGCTGTCACTGACTCTGTGTGTTTGCATGTGCACGTAGGGACTCAGTTTTGAAATTCCTGGGCTTGCGAGGATAAAATAGGAAGGAGGAGTGCATCGGACGGGGGAAGGTTGGTCAGAGTTTCGGGGGCACCGGACGCTTCGTCAGTGGAGGAGGACCGCGTGTTCAAGAGGTGTGGTTGCGTTGATAGGACCAGGAGCGTTGCCATGGCATCCAACAGCATCTTTGAGTCGATGCCGTCCTACCAGCCATGCTTCATCAGGGGTGAGTGTAGACGTAGATGTGTGTCTGGGTGTTGTAGTTCAAGTTGCTGTTTGACAGTACTGTTGTAGTTTTATGATCATGCGGCTAGGTCTGAAAACCACAGATCTGTGGATGAGTTTTTTATCTGGTTAACCTTGACTATGAACTAAGAATACCACAAAACTCTCACTCAATCCGACCGACTCTACTACAAATCATTCTCTGCTCTACCAGCTGATCTCTGGCCACAGAAGCTTTACCACAAAGTTAAGACTCCTCTTTTTTTCACAAGAAGCACATCGACCCTCCTCTTGTTTTGGGAAACATATTCAAGACGTACAGTTTGGGTTGCATCTCCTGTTAGGTTGGTATTTCCTGCTCCGTATTGTTGGAACAAATGTTAGAGCCTTTTAATAGTTTTAAGTCCAAAAAGATTGAAGTGAGGAGACAAAAGGGCAGGGATGAGAGAGGAGGGGAAAGTAGAGAGACAGAGGGACAGGGAGAGAGGGGGAGAAGGGGGGAGAAGGTGGGGAGAAGGGGGGAGAAGAGGAGAGGCATTCCAGTCTGCTGTGTCAGTCAATACTCACTATCTCCAGACAATGCAGCTGTCTTATGTAGTGTGTGTGCGTGTGTGTGTACATACATTACTATAGTTTTGAAAAACAGACGCCTTCACTAGTATAGTAACCCCTGGCAAATCAGGAAAAGTGAGGACATTCTGCTGGACTTTAGGTGCATGTGTGTGTGTGTGGGTAGGTGTGTGGATGGGTGGTTGTGTGCGTGTGTGTGGTTGGTTGGGGGGTTGTGGGTGGGTGGGTAGGTGCGCATGTGCACCTGTGTGTGTGTGTGTTCAGCTTTTAGATCATCAGTGGACTAAAAGAGATTTAGGAACTGTTTCTTTTTTCTGTTATCCTATTCGAAGCTCAAAGTTGTCTCACTTCTGTTTCTTTCCTGCCGTTAGTGGAAGACAGCAAGCTGGATGTCATACAGATGTCAGAATGAATTTAAGCCCTTTTTCTACCACAGGAAAATGTTTAGCAACAGAGGAAATAGGAGTTGTTATTCTAATTATTAATCATGTTTGTTGGAATGGATACGTATTTCATACAGCATGAACCGACACTGACTTTACAAAGTAGACACTTTTGACCAACGTGGTGTGTGTGCGCAGTGGTGTGTGCATGTGTCGGAGTGTGTGGGAGGGGGGTTATGTGCGTGTGTCTGTGTGTGTCTGTGTGTGTGTGTGTGTGTGCCTAGGCTTCCTGGTGTGTTTGAAGCTTCTCGTTGTACAAGTTGTCAGTTAGCACAGGAAACGTACGCACATTATCTTCAGCACCTGATGCATTCACAAAGGAACATGCGTGTGTGAATGCCTCCTGACAGAGACATGAAAATGGAAGCCCTTTTTGTGATCGACTACGTGCTGCTCAAACTCTGTCAGTTGGATGTTCCCCAGCAGCTCGGAATGTCCCTAAAGAAACTGTCACCAATTGAAATAAACACAAAAGTTGTCGTGGTGGCTGATTTTGTTTGTCTACACGGAAGCCTTCCAAGAAGTTTCCCACTTGTGCATTTAACCCCCGATATGAAATGAAACAAAATAGTTACTAGTTTGAAACAAGTAAAAAAAAAGATTTAAAGCACGTGGTACCACAGCATGGTGTGTGTGCGTGTATGTGTGCGTGTTTGTGTGTGCGTGCGTGCGTGCGTGTTTGCGGGGGATTCACATGTATTTCTAGTGAGGATCTCTGACCGCTGATCGCTACTTCATTGAGAGATGTGTACTTAATGCTACTGAGTGGAGTGGTCATCTTTAAGACATACGCACACAAACTGTAATTCGCTATAAATGAGAACATCTGCTGAATGATTCAAATGTGAGTCCAGTGTAAAATCTGTTGAAGTGAGGACATTTGGCCAGTCCTCATACGGAAAAATTGCAATTCTAGTTTTAGGAGTTTTGGGGTTTAACGGTTAGTTTAAGTTTCTAATGTGGAGTAAGGTGCAGTAGAGCTGGCAGGGCTCTTTGAATCGGCCAGTTAGTCTTCATTTTAATTCAATTTAAAAGGCTCTATTGTGGTGGGAGAATGTGTACACATAGCAAAGCAACATTACATTGAAAGCAGATGGAAAATAAGAATGTAAACATTTTAAGGTCAATCTGGAAATTAAACACAGTCTGACCTGTGTCTAATCTCCGTGTGTCGTGGCGTAAGGGATTAATCCTGACAGATAAACATTATGACACGTTGCATCGACAGATAAATAATGACACGTATTGACAGATGAATGATGACAGGTTGTATTGACAGATAAAGGATGACATGTTGTATTGACAGATAAAGGATGACACGTTGTATTGACAGATAAAGGATGACATGTTATATTGACAGATAAAGGATGACATGTTATATTGACAGATAAAGGATGACAGGTTGTTTTGACAGATAAAGGATGACATGTTGTATTGACAGATAAATAATGACACGTATTGACAGATGAATGATGACAGGCTGTCTTGACAGATAAATGCTGACAGGTTGTTTTGACAGATAAAGTATGACGTTGTATTGACAGATAAATAATGACACATATTGACAGATAAATGATGACAGGCTGTCTTGACAGATAAATGATGACAGGTTGTTTTGACAGATAAAGGATGACATGTTGTATTGACAGATAAAGGATGACACGTTGTATTGACAGATAAAGGATGACATGTTGTATTGACAGATAAAGGATGACAGGCTGTCTTGACAGATAAAGGATGACATGTTGTATTGACAGATAAAGGATGACAGGTTGTACTGACAGATAAAGGATGACAGGCTGTCTTGACAGATAAAGGATGACAGGTTGTCTTGACAGATAAATGATGACAGGTTGTATTGACAGATAAATGATGACAGGTTGTATTGACAGATAAACATTATTTAATGGAGGCAGTCTGATTCTTCTGTAGTTCTGTTCCCTTCTCACACAAACTCAACAACTTTGAACTCAATCTTCTCAATATAATTTCTCACAACCATTACTTTCCCTGGTTATTTCATCCTGACCTTTGACCTCGATCTTTCTATCTGTTCCTCCTCTCCGTCTCTTCCTCCTCGCCAACTCTTCCTTCTCCTCTTCTATTTTCATTCTCAAACTACATCAACGTTTGTCACCCTACATGGGACTGAATTTACATCCTGCATCCCTGCCCTGGCCCCTACTCCACCTCCATCCTTAATTATCTGCATCCTCTCCCTCTCTCCTCCTCTCTCTCCTCCTGCTCTCCTCCTGCTCTCCTCCTGCTCTCCCTCTCCATTCCCACATATTCGTGAACCATATATCTTTGTTTTGTTTGACTCAAACTGTTCGTTTTGAAGCTTGTTATTCAGCTTTTCTGTCACCAAGCGATTTACGCCTCACACTCCTTGACCCCCTTGCACGTTCTGGGTCTCGCGGCATTACTAACACTCTCTCAAACACACCTCGCCAAGGGGTCTGTCTACGACAGATTCTGGTTATCAGGGGTCCGCAGGGCTAGCGGGAGGAAACAGAACGAGAGGAGAGCTGGGGCCCGCTACAGACTGATTCACACATACAGACGATGCTCTCTCTCACACACACACACACCAACACACTCCAAATGCAGTACGTTTTTGCTTTGGCTCATACGTTTGGTTCCCATCAACAATATGGTGTCTCACACCCCGATACATTCACAGCCATAAATCTCTTTGTTATGAAGTGCGTGTATGTGTGTGTGCAGGTGTAATGGAGCGTGTGCGTGTGTGTGTGTGTGTGTGTGGTGTATATGGAGCACGTCAGAGAGAGAAGTCACAGGGAGGATGTGGGTGATGGAGAGTGCAAGGTCGGATATGCTGAACGCTAAAACAGAAATGCGTACAGTATGTATTTCACACCTATACAATGTGTCTTTGTGTGTTATATTACAGGCGTGTGTTATAACGCACGCAGACAGTGGGAATAACAGTATTGACGCTTATCCCCAGGTCCTGGTGCAAACTGGGGTCTCCCTTTCATGCCCAGAACACTGTTTATGTGGTGACAACTGGCTGCCTTCAGTGAGTGACCCGTGGTCCTTCAGTCTCTCCTCATAACTGGTCCCCTCCAAGGTCCAATCCCTCTGTCTGTCACGCCAGACCCCTAGATATGGATACAGCTGATGGAAAGGTTCTCCCTGGCCAGGATGTCTTGGGACAGGCGATGGAGGGAGGCTTATTGAGCAGGTCCGGCCCAACAGGCAGCCTGACCGGGAGACAGATGAGAGGTCCGCAATCCTCGCCGGCAGTAGACAGAACCGTGGCTCAGTCTTACCACTGGCAGAGACCGGTCGTAATGTTTCACAGCCCACCCGCGGCACCGCTAACCCAAGGGAAACGTGCAAAAGCGACAGCGCCACCGGGTAAACTATCTCGGCAGATCAAGCTGTTGAAAATAGTTCCCCTCGAAATGTTAGGATGGGCACACTGAGGTGGGTGCAGGGAGGTTCGGGGGTTGGGGGTGGCGGGGGGGGGGGGGACGGTCGGGGAGGTTGTGAAACCACAGGGTGTTTGGTGGCTGATAAGTTGAGATGCAATAAGGACTCCTTTATCCCTCCTCCTCTCCCTCCCTCTCTCTTCCTGTTGCCAGACTGTCTAAGGGCTGAAAGGGATGCAAAAATAACGGTCTCTCTTTCTCACCGACACACACACACACATTACGTGTGGCACTGTGGCAGTAAAGCTGCAAGTCGGTAGCCTTGCATGTACATGGCAGTGGGCAGACTGTGATAACACAGAGGTGGTTGTGGCTAACCAGGCAGGCTAACCCATATGCAAAACAGAGGGCTTGCTTAGTTTATCATCTTTCTCTCCGTTCTCTCTCTTTACTCTTCTCTCATTCGCTCTCCTATTCTGCCTCTCATTTCCTCTCTCTTTAATTCCCACCCCCACGCACTCTTTTTCTTCTTTCTATTTTCTTTGTCTTCTCTCCCTCCCTGTTTCTATTCTCTCTTCTATCTCCGCTGTCACTTTTTCTCTCTCGGCGTCTCCCTTTCTCAAACTTTCACCGATACATGGAGAGCACTCGAACGTACACACAAGCAGACACATACGTACGCACACACAAATGGACACACGCATAGACACACACACACACACACACACACAAGGAACAAAGTGTTTGCAAAGAACTGTTTCCTGAGATGTCCTTTGATTGACAGGCCATAAGGATACTTCCTCTGAGGCAACAGTGATACAGTATTGCCCCAGTGTATGTGTTTGTGTGTGTGTATGTGAGTGTGCGTGTGTGTGTGTGTGTGTGTGTGTGTGTGTGTGTTTGTGCATGTTGAGTCCTTGTCTCCTAACGGCTCCTAACTCACACAGCTGTTCTGCTTCCTTCCCGTTGGCTATCTCCTCCGTGTAGATGGTTACAGTGAGGGCAGTAACATTACTGAAGCCCGAGACAGAGCGGGGCAGAAAGAATGTTTGTGCGAGGAAGATGTTGCATCCTGCAGTTAGTCAATGGAATGGACAGAAAGGCTTGTGGACGTGATGAGCACACATTGGCCAGAACATTAACATGGCAATCATTTTCACGGCTCCTAATGTTATTGAAGAGACCTGGCCACTCTCATGTCCCCTGCTCGCTGATTCATTGTCTCTAGCTTTCTCTCTCCGTTTTCTCTATTTTTTTCCCTCTATCCTTATTGCTCTCTTTCTCACTCTTGTTCTCTGCTCCACTTGAATTGTTTTATTGGCATGATGTGAAATACTATGCATATTGCCAAACATGTACTTTGGGGATGATTCATTAACTGCGTGTATGAAATCATAAATAATCAAGATAGTCACAAACAGGCAAATCCGTAATAACTAAATCAAGTTGCGTAGAACCGGGGGGGTTTGGAAACAGTAATAAGTCAATAAAGACGCCAATAAGACAAAGACACTTGTGGTGTGTTGATTGTTCAGACACTGTCCTTCATCTTGTGGCAGCCAGCAATTTAGCGCACTGCCAGTTCACAGCTCTGAGTTAACCGAAAACAAGCAGAACGGATGACACTGCCAGTTCACAGCTCTGAGTTAACCGAAACAGCCAGGATGGATGACGGCGTCACAACAGAGACTTCTGGTAAAACTTCAAAGATGGTCTCTAATTTGAGGAAATGAAACTCTCTAATTGCTATATATTTTGAATTTTGTCTAAGGTTCCTCATAGGTGCAATGAATGTGTTTCCTCTACAGGGACCCAGGTTTTCCTGTGTCTACACCTTCTCAATGGCATGGCTGTGCTCATAGTCTTTTCTCTCACACTATCTTCCTCTCTCAGTAGCTTTGTCTATCTGCCTCTCTCTCTCTCTGTATCTGTCTTTCTTTCTGCCTCTCTCTCTTTGGTGCCTTATTAAATCAAACTCAATAGACTTCATTGACATGAAACGTTATCAAAGTATAGATAAAATGGCAGACTAATGTCAGCAATGTAATAATAATAATAAAGAAACTAATAGAGGGATTGGGTTCACGTTCATGAACACTACAAAAACAACATTAAAAATGAATGGAGCATGTAAAGTATATATATAAATATATATATATACAAACCCGATTCCAAAAAAGTTGGGACACTGTACAAATTGTGAGTAAAAAAGGAATGGAATAATTCACAAATCTCATAAACGTATATTTAATTCATAGTACAATATAGATAACATATCGAATGTTGAAAGTGAGACATTTTGTAATGTCATGCGAAATATTGGCTCATTTTGGATTTCATGAGAGCTACACATTCCAAAAAAGTTGGGACAGGTAGCAATAAGAGGACGGAAAAGTTAAATGTACAGATAAGAAACAGCTGGAGGACCAATTTGCAACTTTTTATGTCAATTGGTAACATGATTGGGTATAAAAAGAGTTTCTCAGAGTGGCAGTGTCTCTCAGAAGTCAAGATGGGCAGAGGATCACTAATTCCCCCAATGCTACGGCGAAAAATAGTGGAGCAATATCAGAAAGGAGTTTCTCAGAGAAAAATTGCAAAGAGTTTGAAGTTATCATCATCTACAGTGCATAATATCATCCAAAGATTCAGAGAATCTGGAACAATCTCTGTGCGTAAGGGTCAAGGCCGGAAAACCATACTGGATGCCCGTGATCTTCGGGCCCTCAGACGGCACTGCATCACATACAGGAATGATACTGTAATGGAAATCACAACATGGGCTCAGGAATACTTCCAGAAAACATGGTCGGTGAACACAATCCACTGTGCCATTCGCCGTTGCTGGCTAAAACTCTATAGGTCAAAAAAGAAACCGTATCGAAAAAGGATCCAGAAGCGCAGGCGTTTTCTCTGGGCCAAGAGTCATTTAAAATGGACTGTCGCAAAGTGGAAAAGTGTTCTGTGGTCAGACTAATCAAAATTTTAAGTTCATTTTGGAAAACTGGGACGCCATGTCATCCGGACTAAAGAGGACAAGGACAACCCAAGTTGTTATCAGCGCTCAGTTCAGAAGCCTGCATCTCTGATGGTATGGGGTTGCATGAGTGCGTGTGGCATGGGCAGCCTCTACACATCTGGAAAGGCACCATCAATGCTGACAGTTATATCCAAGTTCTAGAACAACATATGCTCCCATCCAGACGTCGTCTCTTTCAGGGAAGACCTTGCATTTTCCAACATGACAATGCCAGACCACATACTGCATCAATTACAATGTCATGGCTGCATAGAAGAAGGATCCAGGTTCTGAAATGGCCAGCCTGCAGTCCAGATCTTTCACCCATAGAAAACATTTGGCGCATCATAAAGAGGAAGGTGTGACAAAAAAGACCTAAGACAGTTGATCAACTAGAAGCCTGTATTAGACAAGAATGGGACAACATTCCTATTCATAAACTTGAGCAACTTGTCTCCTCAGTCCCCAGACGTTTGCAATCTGTTATAAAAAGAAGAGGGGATGCCACACAGTGGTAAACATGGCCTTTTCCCAACTTTTTTGAGATGTGTTGATGCCATGAAATTTAAAATCAACTTATTTTTCCCTTAAATTGATACATTTTCTCAGTTTAAACATTTGATATGTCATCTATGTTGTAATCTGAATAAAATATTGAAATTTGAAACTTCCACATCATTGCATTCTGTTTTTATTGTACATTGTACAGTATCCCAACTTTTTTGGAATCGGGTTTGTATATATATATATATATACATATATACGTATATATACATAAACACACAGTATATATACACAGACCCATTCTCTCTCTCTCTCTCTCTCTCTCGCTCTCTCTCTCTCTCTCTCTGTCTCTTGTTTCTCCTTCACTGTCCCTGGAAATCTATTTGTCAGACAAATTAGTCAGATGTAGATAATTTCAAAGTCACATACACACAAACAGACATATATATACACACACACACACACACACAACTCCCACGCACATTCTCTCACACATCTGTGCTTCCTCATCATCTGATGCATTGTCATTTTGGGTACTACCTAACTTTGTACTAGGCCTAACTGTAGCACAGCGGTAGACTTTAGCACCGTGTTTTAGACCGTGAAACAGTGCTAGATTGTAGCACAGTGGTAGACTTCAGCACCGTATTTTAGACCGTAGAACAGTGCTAGATTGTAGCACAGTGGTAGACTTTCTGAATCCAGCAGATGATTAAGGTGGTAGACCCAGTCAGTCCCACTTGAAGCACGCCTCTAATGTAATTTCTGATGTAACTCCCAGGTTGGAGTGAGCAGCTATTTGTGCCAGCCGGAGTGACTTGGTTTATGTGGCTGGCTGACTGACTGACTGGATGTCTGCTAGAGTAATTATGTGTTATGATTCAGCTCTTTATGACCTCGCCACGCAAACACACACATATCCATACACACACACACACACGCTCACGCACATCGGGTTGTTAGTCTCCACCTGTTTCAGTGCAGTCAAGCGGACGCCGAGTATACGTTGAGATATGCTTAGTCAGACAGACACATAAACACACACCAGTCTATGTTTAGTCACAGTGCCGGACATACAAACACACCAGTAAATGCATGCTGGGGTAAACATCCATAGACGGAGAGTCTATCTCACTGTCAAAGACACATACATGTAGATACAAGCATATATAAACATATACATATATGCACATTTATACACACACACTTACACACATATACCCACACACACACACACACACATATATTTACACATATTTACACACATATACACGCACACACACACATTTACACACACACACATATATATTTACACACACACAGAGACATAAAAACATGGAGTCTGGCCTCGACCAACTTAATGTCTGGCTGCAGTATGCCTCATCATCCCCTTCTCTTCTGTTTCTACTCCTTTCTGCCTCTCTCTCTCTTCCTCTCTCACTCCCTGCCTCTCTCTCTTTCTTACACACCCACTTCCTTCTAGCCTTTACTCCCCCTCTGGTGCTAATGTGTTTGTCTGTGAGGGAACAGGCTTGTCTTTGTCGTGTAGCACTAATGGGGATTTCCATTTAACACCGCACAGCTGTGTATTTCTATCCTTGTGGGGACCAGAAAACAAAGAAATCCATGTTGCCTTAATCTAACCTTAACCCTAAACCTAACGTTAAAACCTAAACCTAATCTGAACCTAACCTTAACCCAAACTTAACCTCAATAACCTGTATGCCTCAGCTTAACCTAGCCTTAATACCTAACCTTAACCCTATCCAAAAAGTAACGTAATGCCTAAACCATAAAGTAACTTGAATTCCAACTCTAGCCCTAATTGTAAGTTTGACCCTAAACATAACCCCTAAGCTGGAAATTCACTTTGTCCCCGTGGGGACCAGCCAAAGGTCCTAATAAGGGCACTTCTCTCATGTTTTATCCTTGTGAGGACTTCTGGTCCTAATTCAGTCTGTGAAACCAGAACGCAGAGTATGTGTGTGTACTCAATGTAGATATGAAGGGATTGTAGTAGGTGTTGGCAACATGGCAGAACTACCAACTAGCCCATCGGATAGCAACAGTACATTTGTATGTTTGAATGCCTCGCCAGTCCTTACAGCTCTAAGCGGTGTGCCTGGGTCTAGCAGTCAGTATGGAATTGAGCACTGGACTACTTGTTCTCAGCTCTTGGCTATTTCTCCAGCTGTGAACCCTATAGGCCCGGATGAAGCCTGGGAGTAGAGTAGAGGCTGGCTGCCCTAAACCCCTCTCCCTCCCCTGGCCCCTCCCATGTCTGCCCCCTCCCTCTCTCCCCTGGGAGTCTGGGCCATGTGGTGAGCTGGCCGTACATCAGACGACTGGCCCTGGCGTTTGATCCACCTCCTCCGCTCCCTCCCTCCCTCCTCTCCTCCTCCACTCCCTCACTCCGCATCCGAGGAGCAGGAAGAGCAGCTCTAATAAAGCCCCTTCATTTCCTCTCCTCGTTTTCATCTCTTCACCCTCCTCTTCTCCTTTCTTCATCTTCCTCCTTCCGCCTTTTTTAATCACTCCTGCATTTTCTTTTGTCGTTTCTCATATTACTCCCTCCATCCTCCCTCCCGTTTACCTTCACCCCATTCTTTTGCCCTCCCCTCTACGTCTCCCTGCTCACTGGTGATTTCGTGGGTTTCAGGTTCAATGGGGTATCAGCGTGTGTTTGTGTCAGGGTGTGTTCTGAGGGGAACCGCTCTCTTGGTTAGCCACCCCACACAGTGTCACACTGAGGTGGTAAGTCTCCCCACAGCACCCCGTCGCTCAGCCCACTGGTGGGGTGACACCATTTGCAACCTTGCTGCCACCACTGCAGTCAATACGAGGCCCAAATCATGTGCTGCAGAACATCCTGCCCCCCTGGGGCTAGCAGTGGCTACAACAAGGCACTAGGAAGCGAATGTTTGGTGCAAAAGTTAGCCTCTCCAGTAGAACAAAAACAAAATGAGAGTCGTCTGAGAGTCATTGCAGTGTCATCTGAGAGTCATCTGTCACCATGTTTTTATTAATATAACTCTTTTAATTAATTCATAATTTTTTACCCTCCCTTGTTTTTGGTACACCTCCTCTCTGATGGTGATGGCCGGGGACAAGTTGTCGCATCCGAGCGTGCGAAAAGTGCAAGAATTTCCTGCGATGCTTGGCTTTGGGAGCCATGGCCGCCTTCCATGTGAGAAACCGCGACAGGAAATGCCCATCTAGCTGTCGATAGAACGCCAGGGCGCGGCAGGGTTCCGTCAGTCGGCACGACCACAGAGTCCCATGGAGTCCCGGCGCGGTCTTCTGTAATGGACCAACCGAGAACCACCGCGGCCCAAAGGGACCCGTCCACCGCGTCTGCCACCCTAGTCCCCGAAACGCTGTGGTTAACTAAGTTGGGACACACACTCACTCACACACACTCCGACCGGTCGCCTCCAGAGTGTGGTTAATGAGGTAACCATGCAAAGTGAGTGTGAGGGCCACCCCCCCCCATCCGTCCTTCACTCCGGCACTCGTTTATTTGTTCCATCCATCCAGCGAATCAAGCGTTCATTTATTCATCCGCTGGCTAGTGCTTCGTTTGGTGACATTAGGAGGTGAGAGAGGCCTTGGCTCCTATATCCCATTTGCTTTACTTCTTTATTTAGAAACAAGCCTCAGGTCTAATGGGTAACTATTTAGGGCTGAGAGGGGGGGACTATCATGTCGATTGGGGGTTCAGGGGGGGGGTCCTTTCCTTATCTTTCTCTCCATCTCTCTCCTTTCATCACTGTCATAAGCGATCTTGGCCATGTCAGTCGTTAATTGATTTTGTGGCTGACTGATGACTGATGTATTGATCAGTCGCCTGTCACTCTCTAGCAGAGGGAAAGGCTAGACAGTTGTGTTCTCCACAGTAGGATTATTAGCCAATCAGTGCTGATGAGATTTCAACCAATGGTCTTGGCCTTTGTGAGGAGGCCACATCATTTGTATCTTGAAAACCTATTGATCTTCTATAAGGGTGAAGGTAAACATGACGCACTTCTCCCACCCTGCCAGTGTGCTCTGGTTAAAGCAGGTGAAGCAGTCACCAATAGGAGAAGATGGGGGTCTACTTTGGACTGTCAGGGTTCAGCCCTTGACCCTGGAGTATATCTTTAAGGCCATATGTGTGGCTCTGGAGAGGTTGGTTTAGTTAGTGTGTGTTTACTGTTGAGTCAGAGGCACTATCTGTAGATCTCTTTCAGGACTGTGCAGTGACAGTGTGCAGTGACAGTGTGCAGTGACCGTGTGCAGTGACCGTGTGCAGTGACAGTCTGCAGTCCTCCTCCTCTCTTCTGGACAGGTCCTGCTGGCTCTCGTTTCCTCTGGAATCTCCTCCTCCAATCCCTCTGTCATCTCCCTCTTCCTGCCTTAAGGCCAAGGCTCATCAGCGCATCGGGACGCCATACACCTTCCCTGTCCATCCATCCTTCCCGTTACTCATCTGTCGTTTCCTCAGTCCATCATTTCCTCAGTCCTTCCATCCTTCCCATTACTCACACATCATTTCCTCAATCTATTCATCCTTTATTATTTGTCCATAGTTTCCTCATTCCATCCATCCTTCCCTTTATTCATCCGTCATTTCATCAGTCCTATCTTTTTATTCACCCATCCATTTCTATGTCTATCTATCTTCATGCATCATTAACTCAGTCCATCTTTCCATTTACTCATTCATAATTTCCTTTGTCTTATCTTTTAATCATTCTTCTAGGAACTGATTAAAAGATAAGCAATTCTCTTCATATTAATTAAAACACATCTATTTATATGCAATGACAATAACTCAGCCATAAAAAATAAATAAAATTAAGAGCAAAGCCAGTTAAAAATAGCTGTGTAAAATATGATGATATCCAAGTCCAAAGTCTTTGAAACTATAGCAGATGTGTTTTCAGGCTGGAGTGGCAGTTTGCAGTAGCTTGTAGCCAAGTGGTTAGAGAATCTGAAAGGTTTGAGATTGGATCCAAGAGTCAGCAGGGTGACAGTTACACAAATACAACATCAAGTAAACAGGATATAAAAACATGTATGAATATATAAATGGATATAAACATAAACAGTGTTTTCCTTTTCACAGTTTATTAAACTAGTGTGTGTGTGTGTATGTGTGTTGGCGCACACATGCAGTTGTGTCTGTGTCTGTGTGTCTGCTTCACTGCACCTGCTCATCCATTCAAACTGCACTAAACGGCGCCTGAGGCAGATCCCCAAAGCTCTCCCTCTTTCCTCTCCTGTCTCCATCCCTCTTTCATCCCCCTCTCTCTCTCTGTCTCTCACTCCCTCTCCATCTCCGTTTCCCTCCTTCTCTCTCCCTGCTTAGTGGTCTGTACAGTAAGGCTAAAGTCCAAAGCCAACAAATTATATAAAAATATTGATACATTTTATCTTCAGTAAAAGCATGAGAAGATAAAATACAGGGCCTTAAAAAAAAAAGGGAATCAACAAGAAACAGCCCCATGTGGACATCAGAAGAGTGCACATTATTTCTGCCATGACTGAAAAATGTGCCAACATTACCAGCGAGGTTCAATCTAATGTCACGCCAACTTTTGGATAGGTATATTATTTCAAACATTCAGCGCTACCCCCCCCCCCCCCCCATTGCTCTCTCCTTCCTTCCCTCCTTTTCTCCTCTCTCCTCATAGCTTGTGTCAGAAAATCAATCAGCAGTTTCACAGGAGGAGTGCCTCACAGAGCTGCTAGTTTTCCTCTCATCGGAGGGCACGCTGAATTATTCAAGACACATACGAACACACCTTACCTTACAAAAACTGACAGGCCCGGTTTCAGGCGCAGACACCCAAACGTTCAGAGTCATATCAGAGTTTCATTGTGTCTGTTGGTTTCAGTCAGAAATGACTAAATCATACAGCACCTGGATTGAGAGATGAACTAATGCAGGGGTCTGATTTAGTTGACTGATTAACCAAATGATCTTGTTGCAGTGCTAGTGCTAGTGCTAGTGTTAGCCCCATAGCATCACTATGTTTTGGGCCCTGGGGCATTCAGAGATGGGGCAGGGGGGATACGGGACAAGGATCATGGGAAAAACTGCCCCTTTGAAACACTGACGTCAAAATATGTGCTGCATGTGTGTGTGCGTGTGTGTGTGTGTCACTGGTTAGGAGTCTGTCGTTAGTAGCAATGTAAATACAGCTGGACTGAGTGTGTGTGGGCTTTTTGTCTCATTCCTGGACAAAGGACAGTGTGTGTGTGTGTGTGTCTGTTAACCAGGCACTGGAGCGCTCTGTTCTGTCACTTGGCAGTGCTGCTAACTGATATGTCAGAAAATCAATTAATTACTTTTAAGTAGCAGTTAACTGCACCCACACAATACAGCCCCATGAATTATAGAGAAGGTGTGTGTGTGTGTGTGCGTGTGTGTGTGCGTGTGTGTTAGTGCATGTGTGTTGGAAGATTTCTGTGAGTGAAGTTCCTCCCTCCCGTTTAACTTCAGAGTCACTATCTCTTTCACATTGTTCAATTACGGAAACACTCAATTCCAACTCCTGTAGATCTTTGACATTAAGATACAAAATCCTGCTGACACTTTGTGTGAGGACCACCTTGACTGCTATTATCGCTTCAATTATGTTCAGGTCCTACTGTAAATCAAATTAATTAACTATTTCCAGAGTAGGCTTTGGTAATATATACATTGCTACATTCTTGCGATAATGTTATTTGAATTGAAAACAATTGGTTGAATTTAACAATGCAATTTTGTGAGCGAGTGTGTGACTGAGTGAGAGACAGACAGACAGACAGATACCGCAACAGACACATGAAAAAAAACAGACCAACAGACACCCAGACAAACTAAGGACTCTATTTGCTAAAGCATTACTGAACAATTTGCAAAGGTACATTAACAGTGAATGCAGACTCCGTTAAAGCAAACGTGATAACATTGCCTTTACGTTCTTAATCCCAGTTTAATGCTGAACTTCCACCCATCCAAATTGAGTGTGCCCTGAGTGAAGTAGAGGAGGACTATTTCCCCAGCCAGCCTGTATCTCTCCATCGATCTCTTTCAGGGAGAAGGAGGTGGTGAGGGGTGTGTGGGTATTGATCCTCAGTGTGGCCCTGGTCCTGGCCTCAGGGTGGCCCCGACTCAGGAGACAGCAAGGGACAGACTGCCCCTGGCACTGGGAGGCACAGAAACAAAGACAGACAGAGAACGAGAGAGAGACAGCACGATGGGGGAGAGAGAAAAAAAGAGAGGAAGAAGTAAAAAGATGAAATAAAAAGAGATCAAACAGGACCCTAAAAAGAAAGACTCTAAACGTCAGCGAATGGCTGCGGAAGAGGAGGTTCCAATCATGATCTTGTGGCGACAGTGGCAACATATTCTGTCAAGTTTGTCCCATTGCCTTCCTCAGACCACCTGCTGTGTCTCACCCTGCAACACACACTCACACACTCTGTGTTCTGTGGTAGTGACTGGTGTACCCAGAGTTTGGTTGGGTCCTGGGCATGTCGCGTACTGACTGTGGGACTGTGGTTGGCGGAGCTGGGCTGGAGGACTGCCAAGGAACCTTCGTGGCCACCAACCTCAGCCAGGCTAGAGGATCGGTGTCATGGACTGATCTGTGTCATTATTGCTTGTTTTCAGAAAGACACAGCCAATGGAGCCATAGTTGTCAGTTCACATCAGGAGCTGTAACAAATCCAACTGGACTGTGTATGTTCGCATTGTGAACCACTGAAAAGTTTTTTTAAATGTTTTTATTGTGTTCCACAAACTGAAAGGCAATCACACAACCCGGTTTTTAGGGACATGACCAACTCAGTCCCCTGTTTTCTCAAGTTGAAGGGCTACCCTTAGACATTCATCACAACTTCTGAAAAATAGAGAGGCAGGGTGAGGAATGAGAGTAAGACGTGGAAGGGGGGAGACAGAGAGGAATGAGAGAGAGAAAATCTTTTGAGTTGCTAAATAAAATTAGCAGGTCTGACTTGCCTGAGGGCAGAGTGAAGCAGAGTCCCCTGGGGCTATGCTTAGTGAGGGAATATATTAAGCATGAGTGGATGCCATCTCTTTCCCCTCCTTCCTCATCTTCCTCTTGCTTTTCTCTCTTTTTTTTCCGTTTTTCACTAATAACTTGGGACACAGGGGGAGGGAGTGTGATGGGTGAGTATAAAAGGATATGGGCAAGAGTGAGAGGGATCTATCTTTCAATATTTCCTTGCTGGGTCTTTTGAGACCAGTCGCTCCACCAGTACCCCTAGAGGAAGCATGAATCATGGGACCTTCTCCAACTCAGGCCCCCTGTCCTGGGCCATGTACCTGATGAGGAAAGGCCGAACTAGCAACGGGCTCTTCGGTAATCTAACCTGCTTTTACTGCTCCGCCTAAATATTCCTCCACCACTGTCTTCATCATCACTTTCTGCCTCACAACCACTTTGTTGTCTCTTGTCTTAGGTAAATTGAAAGAGATTTCACCTGAATATTCCTCACATCTCATTTTTGTCTGTTTAATCATCATCATCATCATCTCCACCATAATCATAATCTTCCTCTTTGTATTTTCTTCTTCTGTTGTTTACTTTTCTCTCAGCTGACATTCTAAATTCTGCTTTGTCATCTCCTCCTGAACAGTTGATTCTCTATAGTGTTGATTCCTCTGTGGTGCAGTTGTGTTTTGGTTTGCATGTTCACTTTTCCAGATGTTAAAAGACGCTCAAATTATAAATTACTGGATGACAACCATAGAATATTAGATTTTACATTACAAAACATTTTTATTAACTTGTAGTTCTATGGGTTTCTGAGTAGGCCAGGCCAGATTTGTAGTTCAAGATGATGCTATGCCATACAAACCAATCTCTAGCATTGATTATTTCCCAGTGGAAGTGGCCTACAGTTAATCGCACGAACACGGAGCAGCGTTTGTAGACTCGCGACGCATATCGATAGATTTGATAGCCGACTACATACATTATTGATCAAGCAGCTTGTGCCAATGTGCCTATCCGATTACCGCTACTCAGAGGTGAACCGGACGACAGGAAATCCAAGCCTCTGTCTCTCATTCTCCCTCTCTCTCGTAGACTCATGTTTTTCCCCTCAAAGGAGCAGTTTTTGCGAGCAAACTCGGTTAAATTAATTTGTCAGTAACTCGGGTCAAATCTGTATTTACGTGACAACTAAAAATCATGTGAAAAACGTAAGCAAAGAACTGAGTTATCAATTAAATGTAATATGGCAGTGTAACAATTTTAACACAACTAACACATATCTTTTTTCACCGTACGGCTTTCCAAAATCGGACAGCATCACTTTTACTAAGTAACACCAAGACAAAAATATATCGCATTTGTTGAAATTGTAATTGAATTTATTTAATTGAATGTTTCATAAACAGACACTTTTGAACTTGAGTTTTTATTTTTATTGTTTAGCCTAATTAACAATTAACCTGCATATATCAAACAAACTAACAGAACTATATTAGATTGTAAACAAAAATTATCAAAATTTAAACAATCTCCAGTTATAGAGGATCAGTTTAACTGTTTATTCTGGAAGCTATTTTAGTCCTACTTGGTTTACATGTTTGTCGTTCTACAAAGATTCTGGACAACAGCCCTACTGTAGCCTAGTTTTTTTTAAATGTGCTTATGTGGCAAGTTATAGGTAGACTAATTATTTATTGTTTAATAGAATAAGTTAGAGCTATGACTAAAATGTGACTAAAATGATATACTCTGTCAATGCATTTTACTCAATGAAATAAGGAAAACGTAGACTCCGTCTTACTCTCAACGTGTGCACATTTATAGCCTTGTCTAACTAGTAGGCCTGTTCTCCAGACTTTTAGTTGAATGAAAATAAATAAAAAAGACTAAAAAGAGTTTACAATTAAATGAATCAGAATCCCCTTTAGTTACCAAGGAAATGTAGGCCTACACCTACTGCGACATGTAGGCTACTTTGTGTAATGGTGCTGATACTCGTGGGCAACATACGGGGAAAGAATTCACGCTAAATACACGAAGTTGAAATAGAATTATACCAAAGGGCTTTGAACCTAAGATAATGGCATATGAGCGGTTACAATAAAACATATAGGGATTTATAGTTTACACGAGGTTGTTGCTTGGTAGGCCTATGATATGTTGGTAGTGGTGTGCAGCATTTCAACACACGCACGCGGGCACACACACACACACAGTTGGGACAGACTACCTTCAGTGCGTTTCCAGCCAAATTCGCAATCAAACCGTAAAGGCTTGGGCCTTTCTGCTACGACACCGAGTGCGCACATAAATATAAATGGCATGTAACTAACATTAATCAATTGGTTATAACATATATTTGACAGAAAACTATATAATGTTTTAATCAATGGGACATGATTGATTTTTGTGTAATGTGTGTGATTTTATTATTCTCATCTAGGTCTTGCGATTTATACAGGTTTTTATTTTATCCGAGAACACTGAAACCAGTGAGATGTTTGTATAAGATTCAGATACATTAATGTCCAATTCGTTTTTTTAATTATTATTATTTAAACATGAATCATCCCCCAATTTAACTTGCAAAATATAAAAGCATCTCAAGATACCTGGCCCAGGCAGAGCGAATGCAGGGCGACTAGGCCTTTGAGTTCTATAGACCTCAGAGAAAACTTTTAGAGCAAATTGAAATTTTAATAATCAAAGGAGTCACATACATCCTTTTTATTTTATCTAACACAAAATAATTAATTGTCAAACGAGTATGGATGATTTTTCTTCTTTTCTTCTTTTTTTGGTGAGACTGGTGTCCTAAATGAATTAAATCAACAAAACAGTTGGTAATGTTGAGGCAGAATAAATCAACTTAGCTTTATTTGAAACGTGTTTATAAACCTATAGCGTAAAACGGCCAGTCAGTTTCAATCACGGACACTGTAGTCGGTCCGGAGAGGCGGAAGCGCAAGTTGTTACATTTTTTATTATCACCCCCGTGGCTACGTTCTTAAAACACGCAGAGAGAAGAGAAACTGGCAGTTCTCTAAAACTCCCCCACAAGCCTGTCAGACCGACTTCTAAAACAGACAACCTCATCAGACTGTGGAGATAAGCATACAGGTGGCCAGGTCTTAATTTAGTTAATAGACTTTATCGGAAAGAACTAGGCTGAGCTGTTGTAAATGTTCGCTGGCACTGGATAAGCGAAATAAACAAAACACAGACGTTCATAGAATCATCATTTTGAAATTCAGAATCATTTCCGCCGTGCTTTCATCTGCATTTGAAAATACTAATTGTTTATTTGGTCGATTATTTATCACAAGGAAAATGTTCACAAATAGTCAAAAAGCCGACTTGTTTCATTTTGCCTGGGTAATTTAACATATAGCCTACAATGTCACGAAATACAATTATCTGCAATGAGTTCAGTGTGTTTAACAGATTGCCCTTGGCCTGGTGATGATTTAGATCGTTTGCTGCCACCTATTGGTAATATTTGATGCGACACCCAGCGTACTGCCCTAACAGGCCTGGTGAGCATCTTGTAAGAGCATGTTTTTTTTAACTCCTGCTGAAAACTACGGCATGTTACATAGCATATGCTATAGGATAAAGTGTTTTGCTGGGAGCGAGTTTGGACGAACATTTCACACAATACAAGTGCATTGTTACGCACGAGTTTTGAGCACGAGTTTTTCTCACCACATTTATCAATGAGTTGCACTGTAATCATGAAATGCATGTCACTTGTCTGTTATTTGGTCTTAGCGCTTCAAAACACTACTTAAGGGTAAATGTATTTAGGCCTATTGTTCGCGTATGTAGCGCATGTCTTGTTGAACCCACTAGGCTATAACTTCAATCTCTAAACTGCAATTGGCACACTAGAAATAGTGCCTTAGAGGGGGGGAATAGGCGAAATGGGATATCACGCCCAAAATGCGTTCGCCTGTTGCCTTCATCTAATCTATTCGCAGATGTGATGCAGTCGGAGTTATACAGTTAGAGTGGTGACGCCGTGGGTTTTGCTGATATCATATTCCACGAATAAAACAGCGCCTGACCCGTAAGTCTATTGGAACAGTATACGCTCTCTGGAATTCAGCAGAATGTTCGCATCTTTATATAAATGTCCTCCTCGTCGACAGACCAGTCATTCGGACTTCATTATATCCTGTCTACTATGGTCCCATTTGTCTTGGCTACCATGGATATTTAGTCTTAGTTTCATTTTGTATTGTTGTAGCGTATGCAATGTATGTTATGATATGGACCTTAGAACTCATCTGGGAATATCTGGAGCTAGGTAGGTCAATATTCTTTCGACTAAAATGTATAGTGTCCAAATGCAGAATTGAGTTTTAAGGCTAATTTACTCTGGAAAGTGGTTTAAATCGTATTTTTAGCAACATTGCTTCTGTTTTCTATTAGCCTATCCACTATCCAGTTGCACGCTGTTGACTTCCACGGTAAACCACAATACCATAGCGAGACCGCTGTGGCCATCTCTCACCGAGCTTCGCACACCGCAGCCCCACTGTGGAATTCCATTGACTAGAGCGAGCTCTTCGCTGGAGCAACGTTCGTCCCTCCCCGAACGGACGCGGCTCTGATTGGTTAAACCTTTCCGGACTCTCGTAGTTTGCCGATTTTATTGGTTGATATCTAAATGCAAATCCAACCCTAGAGGGACGCATTCCAGCACTGCCCACTGCCAGTAAAACTCTGCCTCTCACTGTCCGGACATTCATTCATAGGCAATAACGTGTCCTATGCACACGGATAATTTAACAAGGGTGTGTCGAATTTTATGTTTATAGATTATTCATCGCAAAGATTCTAAACAAAATTTATAAAACTTAAGTTGAAGTAGTTTTCTTTGGTCTTTAATATTTTTTAAGTTATTTCCGTCTCCACTTTTGGCACTGGATGCTAGTTTAGAATAGTCTACTTCAGTTGCGCATTGGATAGTCATAGAACATCCGTCCAACTTGAAGTATTGTGTGGAGAAACTCACAAGTTGCATGAAGAATAACAGAAGATAAATAGAAGAAAAAAACATCTTGACTCTCTTAATCGCTCTTGGGCTGTTCGTTTTAATGCGCTCTGAGACCTCCTTTGATGTCGCTCTGGTTGTGTTTTGTATCTGGCCTTGGTGATCACGAAATGAGGACTGCACACACGCCGAGATTTAGCGGGATGTGTTTCATTTGTTAACGGAAAGGTCTTTGACTCCACTCCAACGAATAGATCTTGTTTCTTCCGTGCGTACGCGGATACCTTCACACCGACGCCTGATTTCCACTGTTGATTCATGCGCCTTGGGAGTTCGTCTTACAACAACAGGTTCAATTTAAGAAGCACATTTCAGAAGATATATAGGGCTATATATTACTTATAGACATCATTTATTTGGATCCTACTGCGGTGAACAAATGGTCTTCCTTTGGGACGCCAAATACGGTACTTGTTTTTTAATATTCACTGTTAAATCTTCTACCGATATTGTGTTATCTATCTTAACAGCATGCTAGGCTATCTATATTGTTGGAGAACTTGTGTGACCTTAACCACAATCTCAACGAAATTATGTTTCTATGTTGGCTATGCGGTGAGCATTTAACCTAGCCTAACTATCATGGGAGAAAGCAGTGGGCGTTTGGCCAATTACCCTCTAAGTTTATTATCTCTTGAAATTCTGGTTTACGTGTCTCTTGGATATGTTAATGCACCAGCCACGCACATAACCCGCGCGCACACAAACACAAACACACACATACATAAACACAAAGGTTTATATCTACATTAAACATATGCAAAGCACATTACTTCCCCTCTCCATCAACGGTTTGTAAATAAATACATCCATCCACAGTGCGTGGTGTGTGGGTTGATGTTAGTATTGTGTCGTTTATATGAGAGCAACAAGAGTTGGAGTTCAGTTTAGTACTGTATTAAAGTATTTGCCAGAGTTCCGTTGTGAGAGCGAGAGGCAGCAGCGGTTTTTAAAGCCGGGGTCGTTCCAAACCGCGAACATGTGGCTTCGATTGTGGTTGGCTGACTAACAGACAGACCGACCGACCGACTGCGCGCGCCTTAGCAGGCGCTGCGTCCCTGGCTGTTTTTTAACGGTTTGGTTTCACGTGCCTCCGGCACTCCGGGGTTGGGTTCCGCTGTTATAATTTCATTGCCCTTTATTCTAATACGTTTGACAATTGTGTGCGTTGAAGGCCAACCTGAAACACACAAGTAAATAAACACTCAGGGAATAGTAACGACGTGCGCAGCCCAATATTGGAATAGCCTGCGTGCGTGCGTCCTGTCTGCCTGGGTATACTCTTAATTATCCTATCTCTATCCTTCCATAGACCCAGCCCCTGGTCGGCGCTTCACCCCCCCTTCCACCACCCTGTCGTCAAGTAAGATGAGCGAGGGTCTGCCCCTGGGTGCCCAGGAGAGTAGTAGTGCAAACCTGGTCGGAAAGCTACGTATGGCAGATAGGGGCATGGTGGAGGTATTGTCAGACCACCCCGGGGAACTGGTGAGGACAGACAGCCCCAACTTCCTCTGTTCTGTCTTACCCACACATTGGAGATGCAACAAGACACTGCCCATCGCATTCAAGGTACGTCTGTGGGAGAGGAGAATGGCTCACCGTGCGTGTGCTCGTGCGTGTCTGCGTATATGTGTTTGTGTGTTTTACTGACACCCATTCACATCTGGTATTGTGGTGCTAGTCAATACAAGCATATAGCTTATGCTTGTTTTCTAATTTTAAATAATGCATTTTAATTAAATTTCTGAGCTCACATAAAGTGTGTGTGTGCGACGTGAGTGCGAGAGACCAAGAGCGGTATTGACAACAGACGGCCGGTGCACTGAACCTTGCTTGGGTGACTTTGGGTTCTCTTTCTAAAAAAGTTAAAATTTTACGGCTATTCCTTTCAAAGAGTTCCATTATGTATGGAATGTTTTCTTGTTTGGTGCCTATAGTCGGAGAGCAAATAAGAGAAAACAATGTATAAACTCACAGCAACGTTGGTTATAAATGTACACTTTATAGTGCAGCTCTCAGAGTTACAATAACACAAGTCATTGCCTTTGTATTCTTTAAGCCAAATGTTTCCGGGAATCCATGATAGGAATTATTCAATCTTTGTTGTAATAACTGGGCTACTTTTTAAGCACTGTAGAACCAATGCTTGTGTACCAAACGTAGAGTAATGCTATACAGATTGATTGACTGAGCATACATTACAAAATTCAATGTCGTGGGCGGATATCGTTGCCATTAAGTGTTAATGGAGGGTATTTTTGTGTGTGTGCGCGCTTTTGAGCAGACGTGCGTCTGGATGTTGTTGACCATCTACATGGAGATCTCTGTAATTGTTTCCTCATTATTGTTTGTTCTGCGGAGTCGTTTTCACGCTCCACCAAACCTCTCTCTCTCTCATGTCTGACTTCCGTAGCTCCAATAGTCCACAGAATGTAAACTATACTGGAACTGAACAACATCCCTGTTTTAGATTGCGCCGTGTGGGTGGCTAGATGGTGGTTCTGTGCCTGTGTGCATGCGTGCATGTGTGCGTGTGTGTGTGTGTCTGTGGACGAAAGCAGCAGTACCTCAGTTGAAGAACGGAGCCATAGTATCCACGCCGATATCTCCTCTGTAAATTTGCACGCTGATATTTGGCCATGATTACAGTTAATATGAAAATGACTCTCCCTGAGTCTATTTGCTTTGGGTGGGGAGCTTTTCAATCTCTATACTGGGTGTCTTTCTGGAGCACGAAAACACCAAGACTGTTCACCTATTTAGTGGATTCAAATTCTGTGGAATTTGTTGTTCTGGCCTGAAACAAATTGCTGAGAAATATCCAAGACTTGGTATTCATCGTTAATTAATGAATTAATTATACAATAATTTTGATATTTTTACACAGTTTGCAATATACATTATATAAAGATGCACTCAATATCTCTTCGAAAACCAAATAAGTAAGCCGTTTACTTTGTCATTTCAATTGTGCAAGATAAGAAATAATGTCACCAATCTGACTGTGTCTGTCTTTGTCCTGCTCTACACCCATTGCCGTAGGTCGTTGCCCTTGGCGATATCCCTGATGGTACCTTGGTAACGGTGATGGCGGGTAATGATGAGAACTACTCAGCAGAACTCCGCAATGCCACGGCCGCTCTCAAGAACCAGGTGGCTCGCTTCAACGACTTGCGCTTTGTGGGCCGCAGTGGACGAGGTACACAAACACACACACATACACACACACACACACACACACACACAAACTCCCATGTACACACAGATGGAGGCACTCAGGTAGGCACAACACGCACACAAATGCTTGCACACACACCCACGCAGATTCACACTGATAGACATAGATCACTCAGATCTCAACAAACATTCTCAAAACATAAGCTATATTTTTCATAACTATAGATAACAAAACATATTCTATGTTATTTTGTCTCTAAATCTTTTTAAAAATGAAATGAAAAAACAAAACAAAATTTGAACATTCTTTACAGGTTCTCACTGGATTTCCCAGTTTTTTAAACAGAATGCTGCAACTAAATGCGAGAGAAAGGTTTTGTTAAATGTTCTTGCAACACCAGACTAATGTTTAATACAAGCATTGGTAGGGTAGCCTAGTGATGAAGAGCTTTGGGCCAGAAAAGGAATGGTCACTGGTTTTGAGAAAAACTGTTATTCTGTCCCTCAGCCAGACAGTTAACCCCAATTGCTCACAAGCCATTGCTCTAAACAAGTATGTGTTCTTAGCATACTTACCTGCTGAAATGCCAGACAAAAATACAATAAAAATTTCACAGAGGTAATTTTGTTTTGCCACGATTGCCCTCATTCTCTCTGGTCCTAACGAACACTGAACCACAGTTACTCCAAATCAGGTGCAGGCAAATGTTTAGCCTTATCTATTTAAAACACAGGCGTCTGTGTACAAAAGCAAGGCTGCTACTGTACACACGCATGTACAGTCTTACACACACACTGTACAAGCACGCACATACGTACCTACACACGCACCTCGATTGGCCCCTTTGTCCTGCTAAGCAAACAGACACCTAGTCTGACTTTAAAATAGGGCAACTGCATACACGCACGCCTGCGCACACCAACACACACACGCCTACACATCCACACACACACACAGGACATACAGTGTAGTTCATGCTAGTGTGTGTGTGTGTGTGTGTGTTTGTGTCTGACCTTGTGGTGAACAGTGATGAAATGTCAAGTGTTTGGTCTGGTTGCGGTCAGAGTTGGTCTGGCTGCAGTTCCATAGGCTGTGGTCAAGTGTTAGTGTGGTGATGTGGGTATGAGTTATGTAAGAGATATCTCTTTCTCTCACATACACACACACACAAACACACACACGGGCACACACACACACAGTTTAAATGTGACATTTAAGCCCATGAATCAAATTTCCAATTATAAAAGGATATCTTTTTTACAATCTCTGTATTCGAGAGCATATAGAGCCGTGGATACCAGCTCATTCTCCATGCAGCGTAGATCAGCATTATCATTGTAAATGCATAAATGATTAATCATCATGTAGATTTTGCATAATTTCTAATCACTAGCTTTCTTTTTAAGCTTTCTTTTTTTTTTTTTACCTGACTCAAACTTCCCTTCTACCTTCCATTTTTTTGTACGAGATCATCTCCCCCAGTAAATTGTCATGTTATTTTTTTGTTTTGCCATACATTCCTCCATTCTACTGTGGTGTCTCAAAACATCTTGAACCTCCCTATCTGTGTAATCTGTTGATACTGCCCCCAAAACTGAAAGAAAGATCCCAGGAGCGGAACAGCATTTCCTAATGACTCATCGTGGTCCCCAAAACAGCAAGGCTGTTAGATCCAAATTTGACCGAATTTAGTCAGTGGCAGACAGTACCAGAAGAGATGATCCAGACCATGCTCGGTGAGCTTCACCGTATGTCTGCCATGAGAAAGCCAGTCAATGTGGCCCAGACAACTGAATGTCAGTGCTGTAAGTAAGCGCCGATAACCGACGCTGTTCAGACGTAACAAGAGGGGATGATACTTAAGGGTCTTGTCAGCTAAGGACTGCCCCGCGGAGCGTGTCGTCGTCAGCATTTAACCAACTTCCCCTCACGCAAGACTCCCTGTGGTGGTTGCCCCTGAGACAACCATCAGATATGGCCATGTCTAGCTATACACTGGCCCTTTGAAAAACAGCAACCAGACACAACAGTAGAATGTGTAACCTCGCCTTAACGGTAAAGATCAAAATACACTTGCCTATTGCAACACTGATACATGGAGTGGGAGACCGGGTGGTCAGCACAGGCCAGAGCGGTGAGCTGTATAGCCCCGTGAAGGCTGAGGTCTAGCAGAAGCCTCCATGACCACTTCTGCATCAGTCAGACACTGGCCCCAGTCTGCCTCCCAGTGTGTTTGCACAGGTCATCAAAGGTCTGGCCAGCCCGAGAAGACTCAGAGGCATGATTTGTTTTCTGTTGGCCTTTTTCTGTAGCCCGGGAAGGTTTTACACACACGCGTGCGTGCGCATACACACACACCTCTGCATTGCGCTTCTGGGAAACATACACAGGTTTATTCAGAGTGGAGATTACACAATTGATTGACTAATGCTGATAGGACTGTGGTAAACACACTACTGCTGCTCTCAACAAGCCTAGACCTGAACACATTCACACGCACACACACACACACACACACACACACACACACACACTAACACAGAAAAATCCTCCCATTGATAGGGGCGATTATAGAAGGAGAGTTCCGGAGGAAACCGTCATCTCAGTACAGTAAGCCCCAGAGAAATGTAAACTGGGTAAAAGCCTTAGCACTCAGAAACACACACACACACACACACTCACACATAGCTTTTAGTTGGGAACTGATGGTGTCTGATCAGACAGACATGCTGATAATACACCAGCAACTAAGACCGGAGTTCTCTCCTGCTATCACTCTATCACCCTACCTCACCTCAGAAAGCACACCTCCTGTCTCCTGTCCCTCTCCTCCTCTTCTCCCCTCTTCTCTCCTCCCCCTCTCCCCTCTTCTCTTCCCCTGGATACAGAATGCAGTGAGTCACTGGCTGGCGCTCTAGGACACAAACATTTATTATTTCTTTCTTTTTTTTCCTCTTCTTTCTTTCTTTTTTCTTTCATTAATTCTGTCTTACTCTCTCTCGTTTTCTTGCAAACACAGATGTTTGGATGTGCATTTACACTCTTGTTCTTTTTCTAAAACATTCATACCCCACCCCCCACACACACACACACCCACGCACACACACATACACACACCAACACACACACACATACACACGCCCACACACACATGCACACACGCACACGCGCACACAAACACACACTACATTGTGTTAGGGGCCATCCCCTAAACAGTGTTGTCTTCTTCCCGTCTGCCTTTCAGACAGAATGTCTCCCTCACAGACACTAAAACTACTCAAAACAAGCATGTGTGTGTGTGTTTCAATGATGAGTGCATCCATATACATGGAAAACAGAGAAGGAGGGGTGTTTTTGCGACAAGCTTATGAAAAAGTATGAGCAACCCTTTAGGCAGGAAATGTGATTGTGAAATATCATAATTTTTTTGGTAATTCAATTATCTAAGAAAAACTTACTTAGCAACAAAAAACAAAACAAAAAAAAGGCATGGATTGTTTTGTGAACTAGTCTGCATGAGTAGATGAGCTTCTCTATGTGCAGGGTCAAACCCTCTCCAGACTGAAAATAGCACCTGGCAATGCCCGCTTGTGTGTGTGGTCCAGAGTATACAGCTGAGTACCTCCAACACATTTTGCCTGTATGTTTGTGTTTGCGTGTGTCTGTGTGTGTCTATACTTCTTTTCCTTCCTTTTCAGAACCAAAATTTACCAAAAAGTCCCGACCTTAGATGAAATCATGTACCAGGGTAAAGAGTTAGGACGTTCAAAATGCTTTTTTTAGTCTTATTGGTTGGGATTAGGATTTGGGTTTAGGATTAGGGTTTAGAGTTAATCTTATGCTTATGCTTAACCTTATACAGTGATGTTAGACTATTTACAGTGAGATTATATTTTGGGTATAGGCTGAGATTAAGGTTTGATTAAGATTAGGGTTAAAATAAAGGTTTCAATTAAATAAATAAAAGAATGGTAATGAAAATGTCTGAAAACATGGTGTGTTTGTGCATTTGTCTGTGTGTGTGTTTGGATTTACAGAATATCTTTTCAACATAGGGAAACAGTCTTTAGTATTTCTTCACTTGGG
This sequence comes from Esox lucius, assembly GCF_011004845.1. Classification (NCBI taxonomy): domain Eukaryota; kingdom Metazoa; phylum Chordata; class Actinopteri; order Esociformes; family Esocidae; genus Esox; species Esox lucius. The sequence goes on from NC_047590.1 coordinate 13,023,747, forward strand.
TTAGCAGGTGTGTGTACATGTAACAGTAGCCAGAGTTCTAGCTGGTGTAGGCTGGTCTGTGTGTGGTAACTCTATTCCAGCCTTGGCACAGTCTCTGACCGTTTCCCCAGGGCGCCAATACCTCCAGGGTGGGCGCAAATGTCTGTATGAGTGTCTGTGTGTGTGTCCTAGTGTGTGTCTGTGTGAGTGTCTGTGTGTGTGTGTGTGTGTCAGTGTCCATATCCTCTCAGCATCTGCCCGTCACTTATCACCATACAATGAGGTAAAGATCCTGAGGGAGACTGACACACACACACACACACAATATCCGTAGACTTCTTTAAATTGTCTCCTCCACTCATCTGGGAATCTCCATACTTACAGTTAGACACAGTCAGGCAAACAGTCAAGTTCAAATACACATCCAGACCCAGTCTATTCCTGATATTTGCTAGTGTGCTCCCGAGGAGTTACAGGCGAGGGGTTGTAGGGTGTCTGTTGGCCTGCTATCTCTCTGGGCTATTCCTGTCAGACTGTTCTTAATGTCTTCTCCTGACCTGGGGTAAATGAGGATAGAGGGAGAGACCGAGGGCAAGAGCGAGGGAGAGACAGAGGGCGAGGGCGGCGAACTAAAGGCCCAGGGGATTCTGACACACTAAAACCTATTTTCTTTTTTTTTTCATCTTCCAGGGAAGAGTTTCACTCTTACCATCACAGTGTTCACCAACCCTCCCCAGGTCGCCACCTACCAGAGGGCCATTAAGATCACTGTGGATGGACCCCGAGAACCCAGACGTGAGTAAACGTTCCCCCTCCTCCCAGTCATCCACATTGGATGACTTGCATAATGACGCTGAGGGGATGAGTGTCACGTCACAGTCACGTTGTCTGTCTGAGGAAAACGCAACATTATCATCCAAGTTACTTCCATCGTGATTTTCGTGGCCATTTGTCCTGAACGCTTGCGATAATTATGGTCCTTGACATCAAGAAAATGATTCTCATTAGATAATCCTCCTAGCTTGGGATTTGTAGTTGCGTTATTTTGGTGTTGTAGTTCTAGATGGTGAGGTGACATAAGGCTCATCACGCCTTGCTCTCGTGGCTGTTAACTGGGCTATTCCCCGTTGGTCCGTTATTCCGGTCGGGAATCTAGTGTTGGGCGCCGTGCGACGATCCAGGGTCTGGCTGGGTGTGTGTGTGTGTGCGTGTCGAGGGTCTAGCTGGCCCTGGGTTCTGGCCCACGCTTCAAAGGGCTCAGACACAGGCTCCAGTTACAGCACCACTTCCTCCCGGTGCGACAGCCCAGCGTGTGTTTGTGGGTGGGTGGGTGAAGACGAGTGATGGTTTTTCACAGCTGAGGCTGGCTGGCTGAACACTTTCTGTCTCGGTTTTCTTCCTCTGTCAATTTCTCTCTCTCTTTTCATTCCACTTCGTATCAGTGCCATGCTGGGTCCAACTGGGGTCTGATGAAGACTTGATTATTCTGTTAATAATCAAGTCTATATATCTGAAACAGGCAGACAGGGAATCAGGAAGGCAGGCAGGCAGACTGACCAACTGATTGATTGGCTGATTGGGTGGCTGACTGTTTGATTGAGAGTATGTATGTGTTTGTGCTTGCATGTTGTCTGTAGGCCACAGACAGAAGTTGGAGGACGTGAAGCCAGGAGCTTTGGCCTTCTCTGAACGTCTGAGCGAGCTGGAGCAACTAAGGCGAAGCTCCATTAGGGGCACACCTCCTCACCACCATCACCACGCCCCCACGCCCAACCCCCGACCCGCTCTGAACCCAGCCCAGTTCACCAGCTCCACACACCACACACATATACCAGGTGAGTTTTCTATAATGGTACCACAAACATATACCAGATATGTCTTCACTAATGGCACCACACGGATACCAGGTGAGTCTTCTCTAATGGTACCACACAGATACTAGGTGAGTCTTCTCTAATGGTACCACACAGATACCAAGTGAGTCTTCTCTAACGGTACCACACAGATACCAAGTGAGTTTTCTCTAACGGTACCACACAGATACCAAGTGAGTTTTCTCTAATGGTACCACACAGATACCAAGTGAGTCTTCTCTAATGGTACCACACAGATACCAAGTGAGTCTTCCCTAATGGTACCACACGATACCAAGTGAGTCTTCCCTAATGGTACCACACAGATACCAAGTGGGGTCTTCCCTAATGGTACCACACAGATACCAAGTGGGGTCTTCCCTAATGGTACCACACAGATACCAAGTGGGGTCTTCCTTAATGGTACCACACCACACAAGATACATAGTAACTGTCATCAACTGGTGAACCCACTGGAGTTATGCCTCTATGTATACAGAAAACATCACTCAAACTTTGTTTTGTTTTTCTACTTATTTTAGTGATTTTACTCTGGGTTTGGAAAGATTAGGTCTTCCTCTTTTGTGGTTTTAACCAATCCTATTGCGGTTAGTATTTGGCGCAAAAGCCTCTGACACACATTGCCGCAGTTTCTGTTCCTCTTCTACTCCTCAGAAGTGGTGTGTCTGTATGTGTGTGTATGTGTGTGAGTGTGTGAGTGAGTATACATAGACCGTTGTAGTGAGGAAGCAGGCCAGGGAGGAGAGGAGGAAGTGAGAGTCAGCTGACAGGAAGTAGAAGTGTGTGAAAAACCCCTAATTTAAAATCTAATCACGCAATATGCTACACAAGTGACTAGTCAGTCACTGGCAACTTCAGTCGAAAAACAGTATAACATTAAATGAACAGGGGCCTATTTTTCTCAGAATAAACAGTCTCATCAAATGTGACAAATGACAGGCAAAGTATTCATTGTTTCATCACACTCTACTGACCTGCTACAGTCAGGAGCCTGTTGGGTCATTAGTAGAAGGAGTTTTCTCCCCACAGCACTGATTCCACAAACTGTATGGTCGAGCGACCAGTGTAAAAACAGGAGGCGTGCAATAGAAATAGAGGGAGCTGTATCTTTGGACAGAGGGAGGTGGGTCCTGGGACAGAGGGAGGTGGGTCCTGGGACAGAGAGAGGTTGGTAGTAGGATAGAGGGAGGTGGGTCCTGGGACAGAGGGAGGTTGGTCGTGGGACAGTGGGAGGTGGGTCCTGGGACAGAGGGAGGTGGGTCCTGGGACAGAGGGAGGTTGGTCGTAGGACAGAGGGTGGTGGGTCCTGGGACAGAGGGAGGTTGGTCCTGGGACAGAGGGAGGTTGGTCGTGGGACAGTGGGAGGTGGATCTTTGGACAGTGGGAGGTGGGTCCTGGGACAGAGGGAGGTGGGTCCTGGGACAGAGGGAGGTTGGTCGTGGGACAGTGGGAGGTGGGTCCTGGGACAGAGGGAGGTGGGTCCTGGGACAGAGGAGGTGGGTCCTGGGACAGAGGGAGGTGGATCTTTGGACAGTGGGAGGAATAGAGAGACAATAAAAGAAGTATAGAAGAGGGGAGGCAGAAAGAGAGAAGCTGGCCAGTCCTTCCTGCCTAGTGTCTCTGATCCTGAGGCCAGAAATAGCATAGGGAGCACTGCCAGCGGAAACCGTTATTAAGTCATTCAAGACCTCTCTTTGCCTCTCTCTCTTTCCCTCTCTCTCTTTCCTTCTCTCTTTCCCTCCTACTTTTCTTTTCATATTTGTGAAAATCAGAGGCAGCTGTAGCCATGGGGAGCGTGTGTTTCACTTTGTGTGTGTGTGTGTGTGTGTGTGTGTGCGTGCGGGCGTGCGCGTGTATTCCCAGTCTGGCTGTCTGTATGTGGCGTGCCAGGGTGGATTGGCATGCTGTCAGTGTTGGGCTGCCCTGAGGCAATGGGCTTTGTGTGATTGAGTGAGTGGGTAGGTGAGTGAGTGAATATGGGTATGTGCCTTCTCCATCAAGATTGTGCCAGCCTAGGCCACCTGACTCATTCTATTAGCCTTATCTGTCTGAATGTAATGACGGACACCCAGAATTAAGTCTTGCGTAATTGCTTCAGATCCATGATTGTGTTCCGCGAAAGGCCATTGCCAATACAAAAGCTGGGAGCCAGTTACGGGCCAAATAACCCCCCCTTCAAAACGTTGAGAGCACCTGCGAAATCATGCTTTATCCAAATGATCAACAAACAATCTTCGCATCCCAAAGTCTGTCCCACAGACGGGAAGAGACATAATTACAGAGACTTTCAAACGTGAAATTGTCAGTGGTGACATCATTTGCCACAGTGTGAGTGAATGTAAAGCCTACATTATATGTGTCGGTGAGTGTGTGTATATGTCTTCCACTGTGTGAGTGAATGTAAAGCCTACATAATGTGTGTCAGCGAGTGTGTGTATTTGTCTGCATGTGTGTGGGAATGCAGTAAAAATGAATGAGCCACAGCAGCACCGGATACACAGACCCGCCTCCAGCCACCCACCCAGCCATGTGTGACTCCTGCCCCAGATCAGAGCTCCGGTGCCTGGGGAGGGGAGCCAAGAAAGGAGGGGGTCTTGGCACCGGGCCTAGGCCTCACTGTTTAGTTCTTGGGGGAGCTGGCTGCACTTTAAAAGGCCATTGACGTCTTGGCTGCTGTGTGCAATTTGCTTTCCTCCTCTGTCTGCTGAGTGTGTGGGACAGACATGCACGCACACACACACACTCTTGTCTCTAGGTCTGCGGGCGATCACTGGCGTTTATTGGACCAGAGGGAAAAGGACTGACTGCCTAAGAGCTTGCACACACACACACACACACACACAGAGTCGCCTACTTCCTACGCCCCCACACTGGTCTAATCACTTCCTCTCCTCTCTGTCTCCATCTATGACCATCTCTCTCTACATCTTTCCACAATGTCTACACCCTCTCATCCTCTCTTCATTCTCAACTCTTCCCCATCACTCAGTCTCTACCCTTCACTCCAGCCTCAGAATTCACACAGATCATTATTTCTACTGTGTTGCGTGGTGTCCCAGCTCGGGCCAGGTGTAGGGGGGAGAGGGCGCAGGTGCTGAGTATTTTAAACACTCACATAAAATGACTTCACACACATCCCTCTACAATCACATCCGGTATATATCTGCAATGTTTAAGATTCTACCTGTTAAGCAGATGCTGGAGTGTAACAAGTTGTGTGTGTGTTTGTGTGTCTGTGGGGATTGGCTTCGGCAAAAGGCACATTTCCACTGAACTGGTATAAAGTATCTCTTTCGTTCTATCCTTTCAGACTCCAGGCAGATGCAGACATCTCCATCCTGGTCCTATGAGCAGTCCTACCCCTACCTGGGCCAGATAACCACGCCCACTGTCCATTCAAACACGCCCATCTCGCCCAGCCGCTCTTCCCTTGGCGACCTGTCTTGCCGCCTCTCAGGTAGCACATGTGTAAAATTCACTGACCTGTAGTGTCCTCAGACGGTCACATCTCTAGCATTTAATACCTGCCCTCTGACCTTTTCCCCTACAGGCCCCGACCTCACAGCATTCAGTGACCCCCGTATGTCCTTGGACCGCCCGTTCTCCTCTCTGGCCTCGCTGCCCGACAGCCGATACTCTGACCCTCGCATGCACTACCCAGCTGGGGCCTTTACCTACACCCATACTCCCGTATCCAACGGCGCCATCGGACTCGCCATGGCGACAACCCCTGCCGGTCGCTACCCAACCTATCTCCCTCCGCCCTACCCCACAAACACAACCCAGGGCCAAGGTGGACCGTTCCAGGCCGGCTCCTCCCCCTATCACCTGTATTACAGCGCGGCGGCCGGGTCGTACCAATTCTCTATGATGGCGGGGGGAGGTGGGGAGCGGTCTCCTCCGAGGATACTCCCCCCGTGCACCAATGCGTCCACGGGTTCCTCCCTCCTGCACCCATCTCTGCCCAATCAGAGCGAAGGGGTGGGGGTGGAAGCGGAGGGAAGTCACAGTAGCTCCCCTGGCAATATGGTGGCAGAGGCCGTTTGGCGGCCATATTGAGTACAACAGGGGAGGTGGGGGTTGACCGATGTTTGACAGACTTGCCGGACAATGGGAATCGGCAAAGGGTTCTAGTGGAGCTTTCCCACTGGAACAATAGACTGATCATGGACAGAATTGAGGAACAGAAACAGGGTGCCATTTTACACTGAGGAGCATGCAGCACTGAACGGATTCAGCTTTGTTTTTATAAAAGGATTGGTTGCCATTGTTATGTTTGTTGTTGTTATTATGAATTACACATGCCAAAAAAAATGGCTGCATTTTGTGTGCCACAGACACCCCGTCTCCCACCACCTCTCCTTCCTTATCCCCCTCTCCCCTCTTTCGAAAAAGAGAATACTTTTAATGCAAATGGTGGCCCGCCACAGGGTGTGTCTGTTTGGTCATGTTTGTATTGGTTATGGCTGTGATATTGTCTGCACTGATACACAGTCAGCACTGTTAGGGAATGGGTTATGGCTAGGAATATAGAGGGAGTACTCTATGTACTGTATACTGTCCCACCAAAGCCAAACTGTCACAGGTTGTTTGCTTTATGATTCCTTAATTTATTCTCTCACAATACCTTTTCGGTTGCATCTCACATTGACTGTGTGTGCGTGTGTTTGCGCGCGTGTTTCTGTGTGTGTGTGTGTGTGTGTGTGTGTGTGTGTGGGTGGGTTTTATGTGTGTGTGTGAATAAGTGAGTGTGTGAGTGCAAGGTTAGAAGGGACAGATACTGCCCACAATGTCACATGATTCATAGCCTGTTTGTAAATAGTCTAACTGTAAATGATGACGTTGTCCATGTTTGATGACATCATCATTGCCTCCAATACAGTTGTCCCAGCATCAGGATGTCACAGCAGCATTGAATACAACTTTTCTCACATTTTGTTTTACTTTATGAATATAAATATTGTTGTGAAGAAAATACCACCACAGTGTTATGCATTAGTTGTCTGTTTATTTTATAAAAATGCAGTCTCTCTCTCTCTCTCTCTCTCTCTCTCTCTCTCTCTCTCTCTCTTTCTATTTTGTTTTTCCTCATCATATTGGGTGGATGGGAAATGTACTTGTTGGCACCTGAGTCTGTGCCAACACCCCCCCATCCCCCTCACCCCATGCAAACACACGTACCTACACTCACCGCCTTCTGCTATTCCTGACCCAGGAAGAATTTACACAGGCAACCAGACAAGCGCTGGCCTGCCCTCTCTGCCAATCTAAACTCCCAGACAGACAAACACACTGATATGGGCATGTGCATTGTAGACAGGCACAAAGACTTTTTCAAATGTAAATACAAATGGATATGGGCACATTTACAAAATTTTTCTCTCTTGTTCTTTCATTTGAGCTCACACATACACACACACAAACGCAAACTCTCTCTCTCTCACACACACATATACAGACACACACACGCACACAGGGCTAAATAAAGGCAGACCTGTCCAGACAGTGAGTACACAGTGCGTGGCTGTTAGGTTTGTGTTATAATCCTACTCCAGGACTCAAGCCAAGACCCATAAAATCACAATCTCCAGGAGGACATAGCTGCAAAGTGGGAGAGAGGAGACACTGAAACATGGTCTACAAGAACACAACCAGTATTCAATAACAATCTACACTACAGCCAATACAATATTTTTATTAAACCATATAACACCAAGGAGTTCATCCAGGTATTCAGAATATGTCCCATACAGGTTTAAATCCGTTGTGTTTGAACTACAAATACAGTTAAACCAATCTACTTTACGTAAGAAAGAATCCACAAATGGGCTTAAATTGTCATCCAGGACGAAAAACATTTTTGTATTCGACCTTCAACAAGAATCCTTTGCAAATTGCGCCATCTAGTGACTGCTATCTGTGTTACATTGACTACGGACTGACTTAAGTGCAGGTGGAATGAGCAACAGGTCTAGCTTTAAATAAAGGCCGCAATGAAACCATCTTTTTAAAACCTGAATGCTTGCCCTGAGAACAGTAAAGTCATTAATATAAACACAATATCAGACGGAATTTGTAAGAAAGAACAAATAATTTGTTATTGGACCATGGCGATTGATATAGATTTTATTTTTTCAAAAATACATATTGGGCAGGGGAACACGGACACAGGGAACTGTGATACAAGGCAATAGTTTATTTTATCTATGAAGTAGGCTAGACTAAATTTGGGGTAACCTGGAAAATCTTAGCTTTGCTGTTAGCAGGACAAGTCAGAAAACGACAAATAGATAATGTCTGCTCGCTCATTGCTGGTCTGCTCCGGTTTGCTCCCCAAAGACAGACATTGTCTGTGTGATGATTTTCAAAGCCAAAAGCTTATTTGCCAACCTTGATTACTGTTAAGACAACAAACTCTTCACCCAAATGACAGTCCAAAGAATCGATTGACAAATTCGTTGACCCCTGAAAACTGTAAGAATTATCGACAGACACGTTTATTGGATTCGGTTCACCTTTGAATGTGATTGATCACCAACACTAATGATGATAAATGCCAAGACATCGCTGACAAGTTTAGCATATGTACTATTAATCACTTTGACAAGAGGAAAGAGTAAGATGGGTCGCTGATTTGTGGTAAAAAAAAAAAAAAAAGGTAAGCTGGAAGAGGATATCAAGAAAATATTATTAATTAAAACATGAATGCAATAAATCATAAATAGATACGGTATATAACTTAAATGTATGAAGAAAATATAAATGATATAGAAGAACTGCAGATTTAAAAAATCAAGTTAGGTATCATCAGCCAGAGGATGGAGCCAAAGGTACAAATGTTTTTCTCTAAAACTCCTCCCTTAAATTTTAAGCGGGCACTGACGTTACAGGCACGTCACGCGCGAAATTTGTTTTGTTTGAAAGGGTCTACTCTTTCAGAAGGTAATAGACTGGAGAAGAACACGGTGATATATCGGCTTTAGTGAACTATTTTAACATTTTCGGAACAAACATTTTATTTTCCTTACAATATGTCACAGCAAGCCGGTTACTCACCCAGTTTCAAAAGACCGGCTGAAATCCTCCGAATGAGGAGGAAAAGAGCCCGCAGCGAGGGTGTCAGTTCTGGCGGACGAGGCTCCATGTCCAGGCCCATTGAGAGTGCCACTATATCTGGGGTTAGGCCATTCTCCCCGGGGCCGCTGTTCGGCCAGGGTCTCTCTGGTGGTGGAGTGAAGCGGAGAAACCCTTTCGCCAGCATCGAAAACACCTTTTGCACCCCGGCGAAGAAGAAAATATTTATTTACACCGATGAAGACACCGACTCGGTCAAGTCGGGCGGCTCTGCGCCTGCCGGAGCGGAGGAGGGAGAGAAGTCGACTACAACAAAAATTGTCCCCGCTGTTGGTGCGCTGCCATTCAGTGAACGACTACTCGAAGCAGAAAAACAAAGCATAGACGTGGTATGATCATGGCACTTCAGTACATAATGTTAATGCATAATGTTAGGGGATCAACCATGCTGTTACAACGAGATAACCATAATAGTTTGCTAACATTACTGTAGTTAGCTAGTTATCTAGTTAGTCAGCTAAGGTCGTTAGCTTTAAGTTACAGTACTGTAAGCCATTACTTTTTCAGCAAACTTACCAACACCGATATCTTTATCTAGCCACTACTTTACTGTACAGTACACGAACAAGATGCGGCTGGCTGTATACAGTAGTAACTACAGTAGCAAACTAGATAACGTTAGTTATCCAAATAATTAATGTTAGTATAGTGTACATTATAAACCTGGTGGTTCGAATGCTGATTGGCTGAAAATAGTGGTTCTGTGTTTTATGTACCTCTGCGTTGTGCCTAAGAACAACCTTTTACCATCGTACAGTATTGGTCATATTAACCGCAGTGCTTAGAAATGAACATGTTGAAAAACAAACAGGTACAGTACATGAGTAGTGTTGGTCTAGACTACAAACATCTACAGAATTTAGTCTTTTGGGTGTTTCAAGCCTCACATAGTTGATCCATGAGGGATTTGTCAGTGGAGATAGGTCTGTTGTCCAGTGTCAGGCAGGCAGAACATTTCACTCTTAAAGCGAAGGTGGCATCAGTGTCTCACTGGCACCTTGTTGTCACCACTGACTAACCGCAAGTTCTCTGGTGTTTTCCAATAATTCCTGTCACACTATGGTCATTTCACACCACCGCTTAGTTTCTTTTCCTGTTTTCTCAGCTGCAGAAACCAGAATCTGTCTCTGAGGATGACCCATGCTATGAAGAAGATGCAGACTTGTTCCAAGTTGGGAGAACTCCCATATTGGAGGTGAGTTGATATTTTTCCAATCCATTGGAGTCAAGGTTATTTCATGGAGGTCAGGTTTTAGTGACTTTCAACCTCCACAAATGCCACTCATTGGAACACATCATATGTTAAACTGCACACTGATGAGTCACAGCTCAGGTTTAGAAAGGAAGTGAAGGCCTTCCGACCCCTGCACCTGGCCCTCCCTGGAATGAGTTTGACCCCATCTCTAATCCCACTCATCACGTCCATTTTACTCAACTGCTACTATGTGCTGCTTTTGCGGCGCACCTTTCCTCTCTAAATAGGGTCAACAGATCATGATTGTGTTTTATTTTGGGGCTAAGTCATTGTGTTCTCCTGTGTGACAGAGCCCCCAGGCTGGTACAACCACCTGTACAGCGCCTCCTGTGTGTGGGGAGTACCCCGCAGACTGGAGCCTGAAGACACGGCTCCTCTTCACCTCCCAGCTCCCCTTCTCTTGGGCTGAACAGCCCAAAGCCACAGAGGAGGCCCAGGGCCTCATCCAGAACTGTCGAGGAGAATACTCGGCTATCGCACCGAGCATAGAGGTACTGTTTCCTGCGCCGCAAAATCTTCCCCGCTAACGGGAAAACAATCGTAGATTTTGTCTGAGGTGCAAGCACGTTGCCGTTTGGCTCGGCTGTAATGTTACTAGCTGTGGTGAAAAATTCAGCCATAAGGTAGCTAGTCTCCTAGGCATAGCCTGCAAACACTTTTCTACACTGTTTTGTGACTCATATATGTTCGTCCATATTGTTTTCCTTGTTCAAAATGTATTGAATGGCCCAATTAAGCCTCACAATGAATGAGGAGTTAAAGCAAAGGTGGCATCAAATCTCGGTTGGTCACACAAGGCTTTGGGCAGTGCAGGCGTGTCGCTCGCCTTTTAAAGAGGTGAAAAGGTACTATAAAGTAAAATGAGTTCATGCAAATTGTGATTTATACCAGACTACTGAGGTTGTCGCCATTTTTCTGACATTTTGTTTCACAGCTGGATTACAAATCCCTATTTCAATCGTGCTCAGCAGTGACACAAACAAAATGTGCGTGTAGCCTACCAGAGTAGTGTGTTGGAAGATTGTTTAGACCTGTGTGAAATCAGTGGAAACCAGAAATCATATAATGTGAGGGTTTCATTATATTGCTTGTGTATATGCTTGTTTTAAACTGTTTAAGTTTAAAACACATCGACTAGCGAATTCAGATTGCTACAGTATGTAATCAGAATCAAGCTGGTGAGCTGGAAATGTTGGAAAACTGTCTGTAATGTCCCATGTTACTTGTTAATTGGAATACATTTATTCCCTCAGAAAGCGTGTAATGTACTCTTCTCTGTTTGGGTTTTATGGTGTAATTGGCTGGTTAAAAAAAATTGGCTGGTGAATTTTTAATATACCTGTCACAGTGGGTAGTGAACCAAAAACTGGCCAATGTTGTGGTGTTTTCAACTCCTATCCACTGCTCCTGTATTATAATAAACAAACATGTCTTAATATTTGTTGGCCAGATTGTGTGTCCCCCCCCACCACACACACACACAGCAGTACTACCTGAGGAGTACCAACGACACAGATGACCCTCATGGCCCCTTTTGTGTGATTCCTCCAGGACCCTCGGCTGTGTCCTGAGCTGAGGTGTGGGTTCCAGCAGTGTCTGCAGTACTGGCAGCACCCGTCCATATCCTGGCTCTCACTGTTCCCCCGGATAGGCGCGGAGAGGAGCTTCACTGGCCAGAACGTCCCCTGGGCCCAGGACATGGCTCTGCAACAGAGCCTTATGAGAGAATGGTGAGGGGGCGTCAGGGGGAGGAGCGAGCTGTGACGGTGGGTTTTTCAGTTGCTTGGAGTCTTTAAACTGAACCTGCGATTTCCCCCCCCCCCAGGTCAGGGAGTCTGTCCTCCCTCTACAGCCTATTGAAGGCCAGGCTGTGTCCGTATTTCTATGTGTGTTCCTACCAGTTCACTGCCCTGTTCCGAGCCTCAGGGTTGGCTGGCAACAGCAGCATCACTGCGCTACTTAGTCCCACCACCAGGGGTCTCCGGGAGGCCATGAAGGCTGACGGTGAGATGGACATAAAACATCAACAGCCATCCAGTTTATGGGTGATGTCAAGTTGGTTCGAAAAACATGCATATAAAGCGATATGGCTGTTCTAAATGTTGAAACCCTTTTCGTCAAAATCTGTCGGTGTAGGTATTGAGTATACACTCCCGTTACTGGAACGCAAGAGCAAGGACCAAGGATTGTCGGGAAACGACAAATCGGCCAGAAAAGAGGAGAGCGATTCTGAGGCCAGTGATGAGGAAGATGATGATGATGATGATGGTGGGCTCTCCTGGCTGATGGAGATGGGTGTGCAGGATAAGATCAAGAAACCAGACAACATCTCCATTCAACTGCACAAAGAGCGTAGCTCGGTGTGTTTAGACCACAAGCCAGAGTCCGTAGTGTGCGTCTCGGGAACACACACCTTCACTCTCATCAACTTCCTCATCAACTGCAAGAGCCTGGTGGCCGGGGCTGGATCTCAGGCCGGCCTGCCTCCAACCCTACTGGCCCCAACGGCCTTCAAAGGGGCTACGCTACACTCGCTCAAGGTGAGGAACACACACACACACATCTTTGAAGCTTTACTTCAAAAGCAAACCCCCCCCACATGAACCAAAACAAATTACCAAATAAAAAGAGAAATATACACTCCTTTACAGTTTTTGTGACATAACAAAGCCTATTTGAAAAGCAAAGGGGCCTCATTCCGCGCTGGTCTCTGCGTCTCAGGCACGCAGTGTGAAAGTCAAGACGCAGGTGCGCACTGGGTTCCAGGACGTGTGCAGTCTGGAGGTGACGGGACCCATAATGCCTCACTCTCTCCACGCGCTGACCCGCCTGCTCCGGCCCGCTCAGAGAGGAGGCTTCAGCACGGTGCTATACACACATGAACCCTCCGCGGTCCTCAACACACACACTGCCACGGAACAGGTCGGTCACACCACTACAGTAACGGACTGGCGCCAGCCCCTCGTTTCATTTCTGACCATTAAAGTGAGTCTCATTGTAAAAGACCTGAATATCCTTTGTCCTGATTGGTCTGTATCGCCCTTCTCCTCCGTCTTAGGCTGAGCTGGCTGCAGATCTGGGTGGGTGTGGTCTTCATCCCAGCACTGTCCAGCAGCTCCAGGTGCCCTCTACCCTGGGCAAGTCTGCCCTCCGACAGCTCCATATGAACAACTACTCCTACACGTGGAAGTCCTGAAAACCAGGGGAATATCTCGCCATTTGGGACGGCCTAAGGACCCTCAGTCTGCCTGGTTAGACCTGACTGATTCTACACCGCCCCTCATCATGTCTCTCAAGTCTCTTCAGAAATTCAGGGATTATTCCCTGACTGGCCCCTGCACTGTAAAACAAAGGCTGATTAGGAATGGAGCTCTTGTTGACTAACAATTCCTGTTTTGGCTGTAATGAGATGGATTTGGCTAGAGCAGCCTAGTGTGGGTAGTTTTAGACACTGCCCTACCATGTTGTTTTAAAACACTTTTATTTATGTTTTAAAAAGTTTTATTTCAACAGAATGTTTATCATTTTTATGGTGATGTTTGTAGTTTTGGCATTTTAATAGATTAAATGAATGTATGATTGTTAATAATTATTCCTTAATGCTTTACTTTTTGGGAGGCCCAAACCCAGATTGACCCCTATGCACTTGTGGAGATCTGAGAGGGTATAACCAGTGGAAGAAATCCAACCCAAATCTCATGCTGACATGTGACAAGGTTTAAATTCTTACTGACTGATCTAGTAATGTGTGTTTTATAGGAAGTGGTCTATATTCCTTCTGATATTTTACTTTAGTATTGTATTTTATTTTCCCATTCATTTGCATTATACATTAAGTTAAAATATTGTTTTAAGATGGATATACCGTTAATGTTTAGCAATGCAATATGGAATTTCCAGACACTCCCTCAATTATGAAAAATAATTAGAAATTACAGTAAATTTGATCTTTAGCAGTGTATTGCAAACCAATTGGGGTACGGACTTGCCTTCAGATAGTTTCATGTCCTTTTAACAGCAGGCTACCTGGGCTGTGTAGGCAGAGTGCAATATTCTGGACAATAAATAAATTGATCCTGGAAAGATTGCATGGTTCTCTATACTCCTCTATGCCAGAAACAGACATGTCTCTTCTTAACACCTCTGCTTGAATTCTCAATGTTCCAAAATTACCCTAAGCAAAGCTATGATCTGCAAAATTGCATGATGTTCCATGAGAAATGTGAAGATGAACTAGAACAGTGGGAAAGGTAAGGGACAATTTATCCCAGGATTTTCACTCTTTTTCAATACAGATACAAATTGGTTACATTACTTGTAGGATGTATGAATGAATGAGATTGATCGAGGATGGAAGACTGGGTAATTTCAATGTACAGTATTTCATAACTATCCGTAAGTTAAGCAGAGCCAAGTCTACTATCACATGTCGATCTATGGGCCAAGGTCTCGTGTGTGTTCCAGCTGGGCGCACCCTAAATACCTGAGATGCGCTTGTTCCTACAACCCCGGTTAACCAGCTATGCCCTATAAGGATTGCCTAATAGTAATTTGAAAGTCACCAGCTCGTAATGTAATTCCAGTCCTGACACAGAGACGTCTGCACCTCACGTTTAAAAAGAGCATTTTACAGATAAGATATACCCTCACCAGTGCCAGACGTATATTAGTGCGCAGACCTGTTTCGCCTCAACAACTTATTCGGTAAGAGCGTCTATACGTGCCAATTCAACGTGTCAGTACCTGGAAAAATATCTACTTAGTTGAGATACAAGTATGTGCGACTCCTACTTCACGAAACGCACTTTTTTTTTAATGCCGGATTTCAAGTTCCAAATTATAAATGCGTGGTATTAATTAAGTCCACATAATCGCTGCTCTTCGGCCAGATTACTCGTTATGCTGCCAACACTGATTGTGGAAACGATCTGCTGGACGTCCCTTTAGGATCGTGATATTAGCGAAGTCCACCTAACCTGGAACAGACAAATCGTATATTGATTTGGTATGGGTAGGAGTTACATTCCGAACATGTTAACCAGGCGGTTGTAATACTTTATTTCTAGATTAATTCAGAAAGATAGTTTCAGCAACCTATTATTTGCTTTGTTACTTTATCTTCCATTGGAATTCTGCCACCAATCTGTTATTCTCTAGATTACCTCTTGCAAGATGATTGTTTTGGGCTTCTTGGCGATTTTAACCTCAGTCCAAGCAGGTGAGTTACTTCAGGTCTTACTATTAATCACTTAAAACGAATCAATGTGTTTTCTGTAATCCATAGGCATATCGTGTTATTAGTTCTTACCTATTTTTATTGTTACCATCAAAAGCAAAGGCTGTGGGCACATAAATAATGTGTTCCATAATATATATTTGAGTGTTTTACCTATCTTGTTTGCCTTTCGTTCTGAGTAATCATCTTTCATATCTGTCGCCTGTCTCTCCCTCAAACCTTTTTCCATCCTTCATCCCTCTCAAACTTTCAACCTCCACCCATGAAACCCCAGTGTTTGTGACAACCGTCTCCCCTGTATACGAATTGAATGTAATGCTCGGGAAAAACGTCACCCTGCCCTGTGACTTCTCCTCGTATCTGAGCCAGGAGTATGACGAAATGGGCTCAATCCTTTGGCAGGCAATGGGACAGGTGATATTCTCTGTGGAGTTGGGGAAAATCATTGGTGATACCAGTGAGAACAACAGAGAAGAGGAAGTGATATTCACAACAAACTTGGATTCATCCGCCTTGGTAGAGTGGCCCCCAGTAGAGAGAATAAGAGAGGGAGATTTCTCTATAACAATAGTAACATCTGTGTTGAGTGATGCTGCCACATACAAGTGTATCTGGCAGGGCAAGACCATATCCACAGTGTCTCTCAAGTTTCAGGGTGAGTGTCTGTCATCTGCAAATCTACGGAAACCGTTTTTCAATTCAGAGCTGCATTCTGTGCTGTGTAGACCAACAGCCATTATGAGAGTACCATTTTAGAGCTTTACTGATCCTTATTGTTTTTTTTTTTGCTTTCTTGAACTCGCTTACTCACTCTTACAAACTCACCCAGAGCTTGACCATACACAATAACTCACTCTTACAGACTGACACAGAGCCAGACCATACACGCTTACTCACTCTTACACTCACAGAGCCAGATCATACACCCTTACTCACTATTACGGACTCACACAGAGCCAGACCATACACACTTACTCACTCTTACACTCACAGAGCCAGATCATACACCCTTACTCACTCTTCCAGACTCACACAGAGCCAGACCATACACACTTACTCACTCTTACAGACTCACAGAGCCAGATCATACACCCTTACTCACTATTACAGACTCACACAGAGCTTGGCCATACACAATAACTCACTCTTACAGACTCACACAGAGCCAGATCATACACCCTTACTCACTATTACAGACTCACACAGAGCTTGGCCATACACAATAACTCACTCTTACAGACTCACACAGAGCCAGATCATACACACTTACTCACTCTTGCAGACTCACACAGAGCCTGACCATACACTTACTCACGCTGTTCAAAGGGGACCCAGTTATTCTCCCGTTTTCTAGGTACACCAGCTGACTGCTAAGCACTTAGCTACATATTGAGTTTTATTTGTGCTCCTTGGATGGACTGGGAGCCCTAACAGGGTTTGTCAGTGTTTTTCATTTTTGTTATAGTCTTTACTGGTGCAACATTTGAAAGCCATTTTCCCAATGCGTAATATGACTTTTCACTTACTATAAATTGATGGTGGGACAACTGAGCTGTAATCACCGGACCCAATGTACAGTAAGTAGTGGTAGCCTACTTAAGATGAATGTGGGAAGAATGTCTGTGACCAATGTTTTGTCCCTGAACTCTCCTCCCCATTCCATGCTCCTCTTCCTCCCCAGAGGATTCAGAAGACGTGTTGGCAGCGTGGACTGAGTGGGCGAAGACTCTTCCACTGGTGCTCATCGGGATCATTGCCGGGGTTCTGCTCGTTACGGCTCTGATCTTCTTCCCTCTCCTCGTTCTCAAAAAGATCCCATCCTAGACCCAGACCAAGGACGGGGTGAACCCAAGGTTTGGGTCATTTGATTACAGTCCTGGAGGTCCAAAATAGAGTTCTCATTTTCTTTTAAGCGTACACTGATTCATACACGGTCTACTGAGTCTCTCTGTAGCAAATCAATTAGACCCACTGGTTGATTCATTCAGTGCTAATAAATACATTTGTGTTTCTATGTGAGTTGGAAGAAATTGATACATTATTTGCTCAGACCTACAATCACTATGCATTTGGCTTGACGGTGATCTGAACTGCTCCATCAGTTGTATGCTTTGTGGGTTATGTTTTGGAATGTGGGATCATACATCAGAGGAGATCTGGGGTCTTGAGTGTCTATTAATAGTGTCCCTATTAATATCAGCCACCATTCTAGGAAATAGTGAGTGCTGGAATGACAAGGGTGTGGTGACAGTATTCAAACACTGAAATGCACCGTTCGAAAACAGTACGATAAACATATGCGTGTGTTTGGAAAATAAATGTTATACTTTGTCTAATAAAGAAAACTGACCTCAAACATGGTAAAATTATTGAATAATGATTGTATAATTAATAAGGTAAAACACATTCCTTTAGCACAATTTGCTTTCAGCTAAAACTTTACAATTGTTTTTACACAGGCCCTGTAAAGCTAGCCACAAAGAAAATTACTTTGAAAGCTCTACAGACAGCGGTAAAGTTACCTGTCCAAAATTAGACAGAATACCTAGAGTGAATTGCTTTATAGACAGCTTTTTAAAAAATTGTTAGTCAAAAGAGAAACATTTGATGATATACAGTTTGGTCATGAGAGGGATGGCTGAGCTTCAAACTGCCCAAAACCATTAACACTATCAATGTCATTTGAGCTTCAACACATAAGAAAGATTCAGAAGTAGGGTAAAAAAATAACAGTTAAAATACCAGTAATCTTCTGGGCAAACAGATGTAGCATTTTGAGCTACATCTCCTAGAGTTGACCGTCAGGCAGCTAAGATGACCGTTCTGGGCCGTAGCGGTGGTGCCTGGGCCCAAAGACCGGATAAAGTCTTCATAGAATTGACATTCAAATCCTCTTTCCCCCGGGGTGCAAAGTCTAATTCCACGCCGACGTCAGCCAGAAGGGTGAGTGTCTCGGGTCATTCCTGGGGGGGGGGGGTGGTGGTGGTGTTGTGTTACACGTTGGAGGCAGAGGAGAACAGGGGTCCGGTGGTGGCGGCGGTGAACACCGGCCCCGTATAAAGCCCAGATTCTCCGGCCACCTCGCCCATGGCCTGTAGAGCCACCGTGGCAGCCATGGCTTTGGCATGCTTCTTGTTAGGACTGGCAGACGCAGGCTGGTAGTCTTGACCGTTCACCACCACCTGGGGAGAGGGACGACGCAAAGATTTTGACAAGGGAAGGTGCCGGGATTTGAGGGGAGGAAGAGGACAGAATTAGAGTATCGTCTTAAGGTGATAATGTGCCAAACTCAAAAGATTTGTCACACACACCTTGAAAAGGAAGTTTTTGCGGTGATCTGGGCCGCTGTGGTTCACCATGATAAACTCGGGAGGAATCCACTTCTTCTTGTTACACATCTCCATCAGAGCAGACACAGGGTGTTTACCTGGAGCAAGCAGATGTTCAACCAAACCATTTTGTAGTTGGTTGTGGGAGCAGATCTGTCTATAATTTTTATAATCTCTGGGCAGCCACTCTGTAACCGCCAGTAACCGTGGATGAGTTGACAGTGGACAAGTTAACTTTTGCATTGCCTGTCTTAGCCAATGTTTGCAGTAATGAACAACAAACGGACAGTGACTGCGACTGAACTCGGTTAAAGTGTGTCTGTTCTACTCACCCAGTAGATCCTTCATCACCACAAGACCGCCAGACTTTTGAGTCTTCTCTCCCTCAGCCACTAGACCTACATTCAGATTACATACACACACAATAACATCAGTGGACTATGAGCTTTGAGGAAATGTATAGGTCAATTTAAAGCCATACAAATTCAATGAACGGTTCATGAATTCATGAATGTAAGACCCTGCTTCATAGCTGCAACTTCTAGTGGACTCGGGACAGTCGATGTTGAGATATACATTCAGCACATCAATTGTTGCTCAGGATCTTTTGCTGCGTGTTCAACCAGGACATATACAACAGAATCCTTATACGCCAGAAGGAATGCACTCGCCGGCCCTCTACCTCAACCACAAGCCGACGCAAAGAGTTGGCAGAGGCAAGGCAAGGTTTCCTCCCCAATTGGGCAATTTTTAATGAGCATGGGCAGGTTGATTTTTGTGGAAGCTGCTGGGGATTTTGCAGTTTACTGTCAATAAAATCTGGCAATCTTGCATACAGGACCACACCAGCCCTGACATTGAGGAGATGAGTAATGACGGAAAACAAGTGGATCCTAGTTCTTTTACACCCAAGCATATCAAAATATTTGTTTATGTTTCAGATTACTTCTAGTAGCCTATTATTACAGATCTTTTAAAAGAGAGTTTGTGAGAAAACAAAGACATCTGGGGAAAATAATCAGATTAGGGTTTGTACCGTCAACAAAACATTATATGCGCACTATACACAGAAAAAATGCACAATTAATATATTTATTAATAATATAAATAAATGAACGTGTAGACGCTGGATCAGTGCCAGCAGCACAGCCAAGTAATGCTTAAGGGAGTTGAGAGGCTAAGATAAACAACGTGGTGTCAAAGCAAGGATGGAGAAAAAACAACGCAACAAGGCTGTAATATATACAGCTGTTCCGTTTTTTATGCAAGTCAAATGAACAGGAAAGCATAACAACGAAAACAGATGACAGTAGCTGATGAGTGATTTCATTTATTTTCTAAGTAAAGATAAAATGTTGTTAAGAATAAATATTCTGCTTGTATTTTGGTTGCTTTTAGGGAGGACATGTAGCGTGCATTAACACTATAATAATTGTATCACTTTTTCAAGTGTGTAGCCAGATATTACACAAAGTTCATCAGAGGGGCATCTGGTAGAGTGTGGACAAGCAATGGTTGGGAAACCAACTTTTCCATATTCTGTGCCAGGAAAACCCGAGAGGGAGTGACTTTATTCAGAGCCCTCTACACCCTTGAGTCCCCATTGTAAAAAAAAAAAAGCAATCCATTAAAACAGTTATTCAAGTTTGTACGGCCTGATAATTTGCACTGAACATCACCTTTGCGGTCGGTCTTGAAATCAATAATGATTGGCTCGACTGTGCCCTCACGGTGTCGCCCTAGCCCCTCCCCCAACCTCCAGCCCATCTTCCTCATAAGGAACTCTCCTACGCCTCCTGACACTGGAGCAGCTCGGAGGAATTGGTCCTACAGAGAGAGACAGGAACAGAAAGATGGTGGGGGGGACAGAGAATAGGAGGGAAAGATGGAAGAATAACAGGAATAAAACAAAGTGGAGGGCAGGAGGGGAGGAAGACATGTAGATAAACAGAAGTAAAATGGAAAAGAGAAAGAAGGAACAGGGGAGGGAGAGGCACAGAAGGGAGAGTAGACAATTAGTTCCCACTCTATCAACATCTGATCACAGAACAGTAAATCCACTCATTCTCTCAACCAATCACACCACTGTCAGACCAACAAGATAACAGACTGCCTTCTGGACAACTGTATGTGTGGGTCCATGTATCTATGTCTTTTCCTGGCTCACTGTGTGTTTCTGTAGGTCTACGTTTAACCGCTTGTGGAAAGCTGACCCCTACATGAAAAACACTGGAATGAACTGTCTGTGGTGTCTGCGTTTGAGTGTAGTGAAATGTGTACGTTTGTGAGATAACATTTCTGAAGAAAGCATACAGATGAAATCAAAAGAATAATCTGGTGAGAATCGTTCCATTACACATTCTACGAGGCCCGGGGTTAGTCAGAGGCCTCTGAAACTTGATGGGTATTCCTTTCTCTCACACAAGCATTCCGTCAGTCACACAGTCACAGGCTGGTTACAGTGGGTGTAAAGGGAACCGGGTGGTGTACATACCTAGCCCCTCATCACCGGCCCAGCGCCACACAGGAAATGACAGGGGGCCTGACAGTGGCCATGGCAACAAGGACAGCTACAAGGACTGACCCTGAAACGAGTGTCCAATACACAGAGGGGTGAAAGTTCACAGGTCGTCCCTGTGAACCCACACCTCTCTCTCCCTCTGCCCCGCTCCAGACCCGACCCCCTCTTACCGACCCCCCCCTTCCTCTTTCTGCCCCAATGAGTGGGGAGCAGAGTTGCCCATAGACACGGGTCCAAGATCAGTTTGGAGTTAGGATGTGATACCAGGAAGCTGACCCCAGATCTGTGCCTATGAGCAACTTCAGCCTGGCAGCCTCCCCCAGTACAGGGCTAAAGAAAGGGCCCGGACAGGTCCCTCATCTAGTGCCCTCAGAGCAGAGATATCCCTCAACCAGTGGTCTCCAATTACGGACTGGCAGGTTTTTGTTACAGCCGAGCACTAACCTATCTGATGCGGTGCTAGGGTGGACCAAAACCCTGCACAGCCTGGGCTAGATATGGAGACCACTGATTGGTCCAACAATAGACCCCCTGAACCCACCGAGTAAACAGAATTCCCCTTGTCTGGTTCAAACCACCACAAACATCACAGTCCGAGGGAGTATTCATTCTGTCAAATATGTTGCAAAAGGTCCTTGTCGCAACTGACAAGCGTTTCTCCAGGACAAATTCAGGTAAGTCCCTCCCAGTTTTGTTCCGTTCAAGAAACGCTTTGCATTGGGACTGGGTGGAATGAATACACCCCAGACAGCAGAGAAAACACTAGTGTGCTCCAAGCTAATTGCTAGCCGACTGATGTTAGTGACGTTAGCATGATCAAGGCCGACTCATCGGAACGTGAAAATAGCATATTTATGACATATGCCCATATATCTGTGACCCGTACCAAATGTGAAATTGGTTTTGTGTAAAAAGAAAAAAGACTGACCTCAGCAGGTTCATCCCTTTGTACAGCTAAATGATACAACCGAGTAACCTGACAGGAGAGAGCGAGTGGGTGGGGGGAGATTCCTGCGGATGTCTAATTTAGCTCAGGGTGGCTTGGAATAAAGCTACACACATTGGCTTCAAACAGCCCTTCACACAAGCCACTACAGAGGGATGTAGGAGAGTGCAGGAGGGTCCACTGACAAGACTACTACTGTCTCAGGACCCACTGACATTGTGTGGTTGTGTGTGTGTGGGTGGGGGGCATGATCGGGAGACCCAGCTTTGCGGACACAAATTACTATATTTATCTACTTTTCAAACTACCAAAATAGTCTAAAGTGACTTCCTGTCCTTATGTCGTCTTAAAAAAAAGATATGTTTCCCCAATTTCATGGTATCCAATTTGTAGTTACTACCTTGTCTTAATGCAACAACGCCCAACAGGCTCAGGAGAGTTGAAGATCAGGATGTGTCCTCCAAAACATGGCCAGCCAAGCTGTGCTGTAAATCAAAATTTGCTAGATTTTTCTGGATTTTTAAGGTATTTCCATACTATAAAGTCTTATATTAATTAAATTATTACCTAATGCTTACACATTCAGACCGAGAAATTCAAGTACCAAAGGATGCTGAGCTAAACAAATGACAGAAAATATAAAAGATTTTTCCCCAAGTCATAACATTTTGAAATTAAAACACAAATGAAAAGACTGGATGTTTATGAGGAAGTCAGCTGAACAAACACTTGTTCGACTGTCAACCTCAATCAACTGGCAGGCATTAAGCCCTCATGTGTACAGCTCACTGATCAGAATAGTGGTTCTGCCTTTCCAATAGTCTCCAATCAATGCAATTCTGAGGTGAGGAAGCATCTTTAGACTAAAATGGAGCCAGAATCTCTGCCCTGCCCTGGGGTGTTAGAGAAGGGGGGAGGGGGGGCAGGGGTCTGGGGTCCGCATGACTTACTTCCAGCTCTCCTCTTCCTTCCTTCCTCCCCTCCCTCCCTCTTTCACTCTCCGAGTCCCTATTCCGACTCCGAGGGGGACTCTACTTAGCGGACAGGCCAGAGCACCCCTAGTGGCCGGGTGGCCGTACTGCATTTGCACCTGCTTTGGTAAGAATGTTACATGTAAGGAATCTGCACTGCCGCACTTAACATGGTGTACCCACTTCACACAAAATCAAATTGGAGATTGTGTGTGTGTGTGTGTGTTTGCAGGGGAAGGTTAGATAAGGACATCTGTCTGGTTGTCAGATTGGAGATAGAGAACAAAGGCTGGGCGCATCACGTTGACACTGTTGCAGCGTCAACGTAAACAAGAGGCCTCGTCGAACGTCAGTTCATGACGGACACACATGCGCGCGCTCGCACGCACGCACGCGAACAGGACGGACAACGGATGCTCACGCTCGCCTCAGAAACACGCACGCCGGCAAACGAGGAGGAAAAAGCTGCGTACGTCAGCGCCGGCGAGGGTTGCCATGGTACCCGTGATCGACACGTTCTGGGAGGGGCTCAGACCTGGACTCCATTGAGGAGCTGCCCCATTTCGGCCCAGTCTCTTTTGTGTGTGTGTGTGTGTGTGTGTGGGGGGGGGGGTGGACTTTTGGCTACAGAAACTGTGGTGAGACCGGTGTGTGGGTGGTTCGGACTGGACGGTTTGTGAAGTGGGTACACCAGCGGCAGAGGCAATGCAGACACCTGTAGGGCACCGGTGTGTGGATGATGGGAGGTGGGTTTGTGGAGCGGGCAAGAAGCTGGATGGGAGGGGACGCGGTACCTTTTTGATCCAGGCCTGCGGTCCGCTGTTGGACAGCTCCTCTGAGCTGAGCACCGTAGCCCCGGTAGAACCAGTGAACAGTCCAGGGATGGTGTTGGATTGGGCCCACGCATCCACCTGACAATAATGGGGAATGGTTGATTAGTGTGTGTGTGTGTGTGTGTGTGTACAGCAGGCCACAGCAATAGTTGTGATCGTTCACCTGTTCCTGAGCACGGCTGAGCATGCAGATGGCACTGACGTCGTACGGGTTTTCAGCCAGGCGCTTCTGGGCCTTCATTCTCTCCCCGACCGCCTGGGTGATGTCCACGGGCTAGAGGGGGAGACACAAGAGTCAGCGCCACACACACTCGCACTCACGCACACAAAAGAACACACACTCAGTCACTCGCAAGCCCGCGCAATGAATTTGCATATACACACACACACCAGTGAAACAAACTGATGAGAAGGAAAATTAATTTCACCAGACAATGAAACAATGTTTCCGTATTCCATGAAACCTAGGTGAAGTTTTCTAGGAAACTATTTCTATACATGTAAGCAATAGTACAGTTGTGGCCAAAAAAAATTAAACGCAATGAACCTGCAAAATTTCAGCCAGCTTTGTTTAATGACAGTTGAATCATCAAATACAAAATAAACACAAACTGCACACAAACAGCAGGTGACATCACCCAATTTCTCATTGATCCACCCATTTGATGATTGATGACTGATTCAGTCCAATCACTAATAACTCAATTATAAGCCTACTTATCATTGCCTGCTGGTCTAAAGCTTCTATATCATTAGCATTGTTCTGAGATTCAGTTAAAAAGACAATGGCCACATTATTCCAGCAAAACATAGTAATTGCTGGCTGCAATAGGGTCAGATGAGCAGTACATGTACACTAAACATGGGTCCCCTAATCTTTTTTGGGGTAAGACACCCTTCCTCGCAAATTCATCTTCATAACTATTGTCAGAGAACCCTGGTCTCAAAGTATAACCCAACAGGAATCTGCAGTGAGCTCGCCATTTCAGCAACCAGTGATCCACACCAGCGTATATAATCAAACACTGGCTTTGAAAGACGTAAGATATATTTTCCAAGTTAGAAATGTCAATTCATTCAATTGTTTCTCCCTCTTTCACAACTTCTCTAATGTCTCCTCCCTCCCTCCACCTCCTAGAGTTACTTTATCCTCCCCCTCTCCGCCCTCCCTCTCTTCTCCTTCTCTCCCATGTCCCACCTGTAGCGGAGGCTCCGGAAATACACTATCGCTCTCCTTGGCGATCGCCGGCTCCTCCGTTGCCGTGGGTACGGCCGTCAAAGGCGCATCCCCTGGCGACGCATCCTTGGCAGCAGTTGCTGAGGCCTTGGCCGTCGGTGACGGCCCTTTTGCCTTCTCCGCTTTCTTGTCGACGGTCACCCACTCTCCATAAGCCCCTCCCACATCGCCCTCTTTCTTCCTGTGCTGGGAGCCGGACGACACAGGGAACTCTTTGGCAAACGCCGCCTCGCTCCGAACCGCCAACGCGGGTGATGGACGCACTGATGCGTTCTGAGAGAGGAGGGGGAGGGGCAGCACAGGTGTAGGGAAGGGGGAGGGGGGCGGGGGTTACTGTTAAAAAAAAAATAAGGAGAAAGAAATAAAAACAAAAAGAGGTGTGTTTCAACAAGCCGAATGGTTGAAGAGGAATTCCTTTGCTGGTTATAACAGCAATTACTGGCCCAGTCTCAATCCGGTGGATTTATCTCTTGCGCACTTCCTCATGATTGAGGCCTTTTAAAGGATAGTTTGTGGGAAAGTGTAAATCTACCTGGTTTGGTACTGGGCCCAAGGAGACTTGCTGTCTTATTTGCCCATCTGCCCACATTGGGCCAACAGGAACAGTATGGTATGTGGTAAAATAGTGACAACATATAGGAACAAGCTCATTTCAAAATCAGTCCAGGGCAAAAACAGAGAGCAGATGTCACAACACAGTTCACTTCAACCATTCACCTAGTTATACACATCTCTTCAGTCCTACACACCACACGGTATTTAAAAGACACAATAAAATGTTTGTTCCTAGACTAAAAACTATCAGCGCAAACTTCTTCAATACATTGGCTATTAGCAAGAGTGTCCGTTAGTGAAAGTCATCCTGTACGTTCATTCGGTGCAACATGTCCTTACATTGAGGCTGAAGGAGATGCCCTTGACCTCCCTGAGGGCGGCTCGTCCAAACGGTTTGCCATCGTCTTCGTCATCAGACATGCGGGGCTCTGCGATTGCAAGCTCCCCCCCCTTCTCCACAATCTTCTTACACTTCTACAGAAACACAGGGGACACAAAGTCATGGGTTCCATGTTGACATACATGTTAAAGAACCACCTGATTGTGATGAGTACTGCCAGATTATATTCATTCATATCCACTAGGAGTGTAACAATACACGTATCCATACTGTACTGTTCGATTGTGATCCAAATTAATAGTCTAGTTTTAACCACACCCATTACTTTTTTGGGTGTGGAGCTAACATTCTAAACACAGTTTCCGCCAAGAGGCGGATCTTGGAGCCGTAACTTAGCATCTGAAATAGCCTAGCACATGTAATGTAGCCTCGTAAATAAATACGGCGAACACAAACGACAGGCCAGAGCTTGAAGGACCCTCCCATAACTTTCAGGCCTCCAGTTTTGAAAAATTGCATCTTTCCAGTTAAAGCTGCACTAGGTAGGATTTGTTCAGTACAAAAACTTAAGTTTTGTCCCCAATAAACATGTTGTGTAAACTAATGAGGCCCTCCAAGAGTTGTTTAGCAACACAGACAGTTCAGTGCCAGTGAAATGTCAATTCATAATCTTTAGAGCCAGGAACCCTAGGCTAACGTTTAGCAAGGCTAACAATAACATCAAGCTAGTGTTTTCTTTGGAACAGGTAATTCTATATTTTTATTTGGAACTTCATTCTCTATCGAGCATTGGTGCAGTACCGCTTTCTGACTGGTAACTGCAAAATGCTGTAATAGTTTTTTTTACTGAAGAAATCCTACCTACTGCAGCTTTAACTACAGTGGACAAAATTTATAATTTTACAATAAATTAAAAGAGATGTTATGTTTGGCATGTCTTTTTCTAATGTACCGAAATCATACTGATCCGTTTTGTGTACCGTTACACCCCTAATATACACAGCAGAGTACTTACATCGGTGAACTCCTTGATGCTGATGCTGTTGGCCTGCTTGGCCACCTTCCTCTTGACATCCTCGATGGTGGCGGTGTTGGGCTGAGGAGGGCCCGGCGGGGGCTTGTTGGTAATGCTGGGGAGCGGGGCCATCTGGTGCAAGGACGCCATAGATCCCATACTAGCCAGGGCGGCGGTCATGGTGGCGGCGGTCATGCTAGCCATTGCTGCGTTCATGGTCATGCTCATTGGCATGTTCATGGGCATGTTCATGGGGAAGGACATGTTGGGGTTGGGTAAAGGCAACTGGAAGGTGGCTTTGGGTCGTAGACTCTCTGGGATGGGCATCCCCGCCTTTGCACACATGGCAGCGGCATTAGCCTTAGCAATCTCTAGTAACTGGTCTTTGTCTGTGAAGAAGGATAAGATGATGTCAAACATTAATTGAGGCTTTGTGCTTACGGCATACCTGTATTTTTGTTGAAAAAAGTTATCTAACTGAAATACAATGATCATTCCGAAAGTGTTTTGACATGCTTACCCAGCTCTGTCAGTCGTGGCGGGCTTTTGCTGGTGTCGCGGTTGGTGCGTGCCGGAGACCTCTTCTTACGGAGGATGAGGACTGGGGAGTGGCTTGGCTCACGCTTCCAGCGGTCCCTCTGGCTCAGCTGGTGGGCGCCGAATCCACCCCTCCCCCTCCGCCGAGAACCAGAGCGTGACCTCGTCCGCTTTGACCTCCGAGCAGGAGACCGTGATTTGGACCGTTTCCTTTTTGGTGACCGAGATTTTGAGCGCTTGGTCCGCGTTCTCGATCTAGACCGGGATTTCTTCTTCCTTGCTCCCGACTTGGAGCGAGACCGCCTTCTCCGTGACGGTGTCCTGGATTTGGACTTCTTCTTTCGGCTCCTTGACGAAGAGCGTGATTTCTTCCTCTTTCCCGCAGAATTGGATCTGGACCTCCTCTTTCTGGAGGACTTTGCATCATAGCGTTTCTTCTGACCGGGAGACTTAGACCTTGACTTTTTCCTCTTTGAAGGAGACCTGGACTTCAAAGACTGTCCTTCCTTTGTCTCTGCCTCTCCAGACATATGCTGAGTTTTAGGTTGTGGTGAGGTCAGCAGATCTCCATCTGCACCCTGAGGTGCCACCTTCTCCAGTTCATCGGTATCCTTTTTAGGGGGCAGCAAATCTTCTGAGCCACACAAGGTTTCAGAAGTAACAGGTCCATCCGATTCAACAGTTGGCTGGGCGCTGGGGTTAGGCTCAGAGGCTAATGCTGGCTGGTGGTCAGTGGAGGAATTTTTGGGCTCAACAGAAGATATCTCCAGAGAAGTCTGGCACTCTTTAGACATTAAAGATTCTACAGGCTGGGAGGAAATAGGTGGCTCTTCCTTCTTGCTGTTGACCACAAACGGTATTGGCTTCCAACCACCTCCAGAGGTGATATTTAAGACACCATCAATGCTTGTTTTGGACACTAGGGCTGAATTATCTATTGGAACCATGAGGTTTTCTTCTTTCACAACAGACTCAGTAACATCATCTTTAGCCAGGGATGCAGACAGATTATTCTCAGCTAATGGAGCTTCCCTTGAGGCAGACCTGGATTTGGAGTTGTTGTTCTCGGAGGGAGAGGGAGTCCTCGTCCTAGATCTTGATTGCTTTCTGGATCTTGAAGTAGACCGTCTGTCTTTCTTTAAGATAACAAGGGACCTTGACCGTGTTCTCCTGCCTCTCTTGCCAGACCTAGACCTAGACTTTCTAGAGCGTGACCTGGACCTAGACTTTCTAGAGCGTGACCTGGACCTGCGTTGCCGTGATCGGGAACGTGCGCCACCTCTTCTACCAGACCTGGATCTCTCTCTCCTGTTACGGGATTTGGACCTCGATTTGCGCTTGCCTAAACGAGACCGGGAACTTCGGGAGGACTTTTCTGTATGTTTCTCCCCTAGTTTGGGGATTATATCAGGCAAATCCCGAGGTTTGCTTTCCTTGTTCCCAGACTGAGGCTTTGACTCAGATTCCGAGTCTGACCCAGATGAGCTGTCAGATTTGTCGCAGTCCTTCTTACGCTTCTTTTTCTTCTTTTTCCCAGAATGTCGTTTATGCCGTTTGGATCTCCCATCATCCTCTTCCCCTGTGGAATTCACAACAATATTTTGACCATTAATTACAACATTGTACATTTCACAGATCCTCTGGCCAAACAGACAGACATTTTATGACAGTTGTGGAACTCACTTTGCGTGTTAACAATACACCAAGAAGTGGTATGGTGATTAATAACAAAATGAAATACATTCACAATCGTGATGGCGGAGTATCTATATACATAGGATTAACATAAGATAACTTACCAGTTTTTGCCTTTTCTCCATCGGAGTCTGCTGCTGATTCTGAGCCGTTCTCTTTATCTTCCTTCTGTTTCTTCTTTTTACTTTTGTGTTTTTTGTGCTTTTTGTGCTTCTTGTGCTTCTTGTGTGGAGCATCTCCCTCATCCTTGTCAACTACACCATCTTTGTCTGCAAAATAATAAAAAATATTGTGTTACACCTTTGTCATATTTCATAGACACAACTGTCTATTTATTTTCTCAACTGGAGAATCTGTACAGATAAAGTTAAATGTCTTGTGTTACAGACCTTGTGTGTCAGTGATTCCATCGACTTCTGCTGTTTTACCATTAGGATTGCCTTCATCTGTCGGGCTTAAGAGAGAAGACAAAGGAGACAGATAAGAGGACACGTTTTTGAACTTACAGTTGTATCACTTAACTTCCTTACCAACACTACGGGTTCTGGTTGCTAACAACGTTACATATTGGTCTACACGTTACGTATTTAAGTATAACGTGGTCTACTCAACAAAACACAAAGAGCAGGTAGTTACAGTAGCTGGCCAAACGTGTCATTTAATCTCAAATTAAAATTACGTTAGAACGTGATATGTAGCTAACATCGACCTAGACATATCGTAATCTGGATTTGTTTTTGAAGTATTTTATGTTAGCGATGTGTGTGTATTTTACACACCTAACAACAATATTGTGTTTTGATTCGGACTGTGTAACATTGTTTCTTCTGCCAAGGCAACGACAGTCAACGTTTGGTGAAGTACTACAAAAAGACCGCGGCCTGGTACATTAAACTGCCTACGTTTAGCGCATTGCGTATGGGATCAAACCAGCCACGCTAGCTACCTCGTTTGCTCACATATACACACTAAACAAAACCTTGATTAGGATACCAGTGAGATTAGGATATTATTCTCCATCTAACTACAATGCACCCGCAAAGCCAGCAGTTACCCGCAAGCTTGATTGCTAGTATAACGTTACCTTTACTGAATATTACAAGCTAGTGTACTGTAATTAATGCGTTACCATAGCTAACTAGCTAGTAGGCCAGCACAGAAAAATATACACTAATCAATTTGCCCCCCAAAAACTATCATCCCAGTGTGGCTGTATCAAAACATCTTTACCTGATATCTTGACTCTCATCTTCTATTTCTTTTATCTTATTTACTACGAAATCACGAAAAATCTGCTCAATGTTCGCCGCCATGTCTTTCGGAATCCGGCGTTTGTTTAACGCATGCGTCACATCAGAGCAGCAGACCACTGCCAGAGCGCGTTCATCAAAACGTAACGTTTTGATAATCACTTAATTCCGCCCGCTCCACACTATGAACGTATTCATGGTATCAGCACGATGTTCAGACCTCCGACATAGATTGTTTGACAAAAAATTTTATGTAACTTTATACTTTTCGAACTGACAGTATTTAAATGAGCTCCCACTGCATTTTAATTGGGAAGAGGGACTGAATTGGTCTGAAGACTCACATAAACATCAGGAATTATTTGCGTAGGTTGCGTGAGGGAAGCTGTATTTTGGAATGGAGAAGGTTTTAAGTCAAGAAATGTGCGTAACGGGTATCAACATACTAATTCGTAGAAGGTATATGTTGGGTTTGGTTTGCAGGGCTGAAAGACTGCAGAATTATAAAACATTACGTATTTGGTATCTAGTGGGCTACATTATTATAGAAGGTATGTGTTTATGAACCTCATCCAGTAGGCTCACGAAAACCCGTGCAGGCAGCTGCCTTTCTCCCACACTGTCTATTGCCCGACAGAAACTTCCTGTCCACCTTATTTATGCGAAGAAATCACTGATTATGTTTATGTAAAATAATAAGTACAATTAACCCTAAAAATACTTTGTGTTTAAGGACATTTGTGAATCTCAGATGTAGCAACAATAAGATTGGTTACAAACGCATGTCTCCATGTTCTGGTGTTATAAGCACGTCTCTAATGGTCTTGTTGTATAAGCACGTCTCCCTGGTCTGGTGTTATAAGCACGTCTCTAATGGTCTTGTATAAGCATGTCTCCATGGTCTGGTGTTATAAGCACGTAAGTTGTCTTCTTTGTCTCATCAAATGTCTAAATAAAGTAAAAACGCCAGAAATATTAAGCTTATAGCTTAAAAACTCTTGAACAGTTTGAGAGAGACACAAAAAAACGTTCACATGTTCAAAAAACAGTTTAAACTAAAACAATTTAGCTAGAACACCACATTTGCATATGTAAATCACTTTTCCAGTTTCTGTTGGTGTTCATTTACAGTACTGGTAACAGTATTTACAGTATTGGTATTCAAACAGGTACTCAAACATTATTTACTGGTATTCAAACAGGTATTCAAACCGTATTTACCATATTGGTATTCAAAGAGTATTAACACAAGAGAAACAACAAGTATAATGCTTTTAATTATTTAGAGGGTGGAGAATATTTACCAAGACTCAATACAAAAATCATGCATGTATTTTATCTTCAGAGGATCACATCATGCAACAGTATATGCAATGGTCATGTAAAAACAATTCTGTAAATTTTTATATTGGCTCACTCAATATGGTGGAAGTGTAATGAAAGTGAACATGCCATGTGTTGAGATCACTTGGTTAGTGATGAGACACTTGATACCATTACCAGTCAGATCATTTTGTATTGGGTTTTTCTGCAACAGGTCTGCAACAGCTATTGTAGTATCAAGTGATAAGTCCATTTTATAGTGTCTATTCTACTTATTCTTAGTCTACAAATAGTAGGCCTCAAGCTACCATTGGGAAGGAGCAGATGGAAGCTCTCTTCAGTTCACAGTCCACTGCCGTCCACCAGCTCTCATCTGGGTAAGGGAACAAACGACATAATTTTTTTATAGAATGGATGACACATAGACCATATACTCTGGAACTGCTATGGTGTAATTTTGGTTAAAATGGTATCTGTTGAATGAACTGATTATTAACTTTTATAATCATGATAGAACACAATTCAGTCTAATTTATAATGCTGATATCACCAAAACAAACTTCATCTTGGACCCCTCAAAACCTAGATTTCAGAAGTCGGCATGTTTCTTTTCCAGATGCAGACCTTAGTTTACACCCCCCTGTGCTAGACAGAATGCCACACGGCACATAACAACAGCGTTTTATAAAGCCAATGCAACTAGACCATCCTTCCACTTGTGAAATAAAATGTCTAGTAAATGGTCTATGAAAAATGTATTAGTCTTACCAATTCTAAACATCTCCAAACAAGTCTGCTTGTCTGTTTGTGTGTCTGGGTGACCAGGCATCCAGTCACTGTAGCCCCACGTGGATCCATCAGCCCACTGTGACTGCTTGTCCTATAGTGGGGTCACATCACATTAACACACACACTAATGACTGTTGTCACCAAACACTCCACTATGTTAGCATTAGACATTCTGATTGGGCAAGGAGACGCGGGGGTGATGTAACACTGACCTTCACTATTCCTCCCAGCCAGGTGAGAACGGGACTTTTGGTGGCCTTTTTCACCATGGAGACCAGGCGGGAATGCAGGTCACTATTGGTTACGGAGGCCAGGTGTCCATGTTGGGACAGAACTCTGCAAGAGGACTGGACAAAAACACACACAGATGACTGCATGTCTGCGGGAAAAGTTTCAGTTGATCTGATGAATCAGTTTATCAATCAGCCATAATGATTGAGCGATTTTCACCTCTGCTTCGCTGAAGGTCATTGGTTTGGGGTTGAACTGATAGCAACGGCCATCGATGATCTCTCCGACACACTCGGTCTCTGAGTGTGTGTCAGCCTCTTCCCTCATCAGCCTGGGATCTAAAGGGAGAAGTAAAGTAACCATAGGTCATCAGCACACAGACAACATACACGTGTGTACGCACACACACGCAAACACACAAAAGTACAGGCAAACATTTTCTTACCTTCAGGTGTCAGTCTCATGCTCCTCTCCATCTCTCCTACAGGGTGGAGGATGTGTCCCCTGCTGATGTCCACCAGAGTTTTTTGGGAGTTTTCGGTTCCTTGTCTGATCTCGTCCATAGAAGAAAGACTGTGCTCTGCAGAGAGAGACAGAATAAACACTCAGTGGCCAGTTTATTAGGTATACCACCTAGTTCAGGTGAAGACAATGAATCAAATCAGCTAAAAAGCATGCGACCATCCACAACTGGACAATTGACAATTTAGTGGAAAAACAGATGTCAACTGAACAGATTAAAAATATATATTTTCTTTTTTGGATTTGTTTAAGGACAATGTGACTTTTTAAAGTCCTGTACCTGGCACCACTCTCCTGTCCATCTCACTAATGTGTTCTTTGACCAGGCCAGTGTTCAGATCTACGAGGAAGCGCCTGGAAGTTTCTGTTCCCTGTCTGCGCTCCGCCAATGGAGCACTCAGGTTCTCCACCTCAGGCCTGAACAGCCTCTCATCTACAGGGAGAAGGAGAGTCAACAGGATTTTGGACTTATCATGTCAAAACATTCTTGTACTTTGGCATCTAACTATCAATCTCACCTTCAGGTGTCAGTCTCACACTCCTCTCCATCTCTCCAATGGGGTTGATGATGCGTCCGTTCCTGATGTCCACCAGAGTCTTCCGGGAGTTCTCCGTTCCCTGTCTGAACTCGTCCACAGAGCTAGGACTGTACTCTGGGGAAAGAGAATAAACAGTCAATTGCCAGTTTATTAGGTACACCAAATGAATAATAGAAATGGATGTCTCCTATTGACAATGAATCACGTAGCCAGCGCTTCCTATTCAAAACACACACGCAAACATCGAGGCATTAAGTTACTCAAAAAAATCATAACCACCTGGCACCACTCTCCTGTCCATCTCACTAATGTGTTCTTTGACCAGGCCAGTGTTCAGATCTACGAGGAAGCGCCTGGAAGTTTCTGTTCCCTGTCTGCGCTCCGCCAATGGAGCACTCAGGTTCTCCACCTCAGGCCTGAACAGCCTCTCATCTACAGGGAGAAGGAGAGTCAACAGGATTTTGGACTTATCATGTCAAAACATTCTTGTACTTTGGCATCTAACTATCAATCTCACCTTCAGGTGTCAGTCTCACACTCCTCTCCATCTCTCCAATGGGGTTGATGATGCGTCCGTTCCTGATGTCCACCAGAGTCTTCCGGGAGTTCTCCGTTCCCTGTCTGAACTCGTCCACAGAGCTAGGACTGTACTCTGGGGAAAGAGAATAAACAGTCAATTGCCAGTTTATTAGGTACACCAAATGAATAATAGAAATGGATGTCTCCTATTGACAATGAATCACGTAGCCAGCGCTTCCTATTCAAAACACACATGCAAACATCGAGGCATTAAGTTACTCAAAAAAATCATAACCACCTGGCACCACTCTCCTGTCCATCTCACTAATGTGTTCTTTGACCAGGCCAGTGTTCAGATCTACGAGGAAGCGCCTGGAAGTTTCTGTTCCCTGTCTGCGCTCCGCCAATGGAGCACTCAGGTTCTCCAACTCAGGCCTGAACAGCCTCTCATCTACAGGTAGAAGGAGAGTCAACAGGATTTTGGACTTATCATGTCAAAACATTCTTGTACTTTGGCATCTAACTGTCAATCTCACCTTCAGGTGTCAGTCTCACACTCCTCTCCATCTCTCCAATGGGGTTGATGATGCGTCCGGTCCTGATGTCCACCAGAGTCTTCCGGGAGTTCTCCGTTCCCTGTCTGAACTCGTCCACAGAGCTAGGACTGTACTCTGGGGAAAGAGCATAAACAGTCAATTGCCAGTTTATTAGGTACACCAAATGAATAATAGAAATGGATGTCTCCTATTGACAATGAATCACATAGCCAGCGCTTCCTATTCAAAACACACATGCAAACATCGAGGCATTAAGTTACTCAAAAAAATCATAACCACCTGGCGCCACTCTCCTGTCCATCTCACTAATGTGTTCTTTGACCAGTCCAGTGTTCAGATCTACGAGGAAGCGCCTGGAAGGTTCTGTTCCCTGTCTGCGCTCCACCAATGGAGCAGATTGATACAGAGCATCAGTCCTAATCCATCCTCCAACTCTTCTCTGGAATGGGAGTGGGACAGGAACATCTACAGGCTCTGGACAGGAAAATACGCATGCTTACTGGCCAACAATGCACAAGTGTATTACTTATTTTACGATTGCATACACATCTAAACACACAAACAAACAAATGTTTCTCACCTTGAGGAGTCAGTCTCACGCTTCTCACCATTTCTCCAACATGGTCGATGATGTGTCTGCTTCCAATGTCCACCAGAGTGTTTTGGGAGTTTTTGGTACCCAGTCTGAACTTGTCCACAGAGGAAGGATACACTGAAGATAGAGAAATACAGAATGTTTGTTACACTGTTTTCAGCAAATGGTCCAAAGCTTATGTACGTAGAAATAAAGGGAAATCCTGTGCTTACTGTGTCCTACTCTCCTCTCCATCTCACTAATGTGTTCTTTGACCAGGCCGGTCTTAAGGTCCATCAGGAAACGGCTGGAGGGTTCGGTTCCCTGGCTGCGTTCCTCCACTGGGACACTCAGGGGCAGAATTAAGACCTTGCTATCCTGAAGTCTACCCCTAGGGGGTGACACTACATCATCCCTCAGTGGGACAGCATTGAGGCCTGGGGGACACACAATCAGAAAATACTACAATTTGGAGCAAACGTCGAGAGGAGGCACCGTAAGGTTCATTTTTGCTTGAGTGCACATAATCATGTAAACACGTGCATACATACATACAGGCTATGAAAAAATACCATTGTTGTTTATAAGCTTGATTTTACACTTAAAAATCATAAAACATTTTGATCAATAAATAATTTCTTTATTCAAAAACATGCGTGCCACAATTATTGACCCATCCCCATTCAGTACTTTGTTCCCCCTCACTTTTCTAAGACAACAGGTCTGAGATGTCGCCAATGTTTTATGAGGTTGTAAAACAAAGGGATCTAAGACCATTCCTCCATACAAAAACTCTCCAGATCCTTGGTTCTCACTTGTGGACTCTCCTCATCAGTTCACCCCACAGGTTTTCAAAGGGATTTAGGTAAAGGGACTGTACAGGCCATAACAAAAGCTTGATTCTACGGTCACTGAACCATTTTCATGATGATTTTCAAGTAAATGGTACATACACACACACACATCATACACACATGCATGCCAGCCCACAAACAACGGCTCTGAACCTTGAACCTGCCCTTGGTTTCAAAGGCATGAGCTTCTTTTTATCAGATACAAATGTATATTGTGAAGGAAGCACTGCCCTGTTTGTAATTATTAACCCTTGTGCCAGAAAATCTTACATGATAATTATTTATTGCAACAAAGTCCAAAAGAGCATAAAGAGTTACATTTTTAGATGTCGAGAATAAGTCCAGTTAGGGTACACTGATACGTGGACATTTTTCAGAAGCAACCCATACTATTTTCAGTAGTAACAATTTTGATATAAGGAATTGTGTTTGCCAATATATAATGTACTAAAATTCCTTACCTGACAAAGCCAGGAACAGCACTGTAAACTTCAGCATCCTGTAATCCAAATGAGCAGCAAAATAAGAAAATAAAACAGATGAACAAGAATTAATTGAAAGTATGGTATTTACACGTTAATGTCACATGTTTTCTGTTGGGTGAATCCAGATGTGCTAGTGCTCAGTGATTTTTCTCAATCTAAACTTGCACTCTTGTTCAAAGTTTCTTTCTTTAGCTACAGTCAAAGCTTACTGTAGCTCACATTACTTAGATAATGTGTAACTTAATGTCTTCAGTTCTAAGAACCTGAATATCTAGTGGCTTACATTGACAGTGTGAATGAATAGCCCCTTACCTGTTTGATGATGGGGCTCAGCAGGTCTGAACACTAAGCAAACTCACAGGTCCATAAATATTTCCACTACAGCAATAAAGATTTTAAGGGGCGTATACTTTGGTAATAACACAAGCAGAATTAATTGGTTTAATTCTAATCATTGACCTTGGATCAAATCAGCATTATCTGAGTCAACTTTGCACTTTTGTATGCCCCTAAACGCATGATGAATATACATACCTGACATCTGATAATACACAATGATATGACAAAGGAAAGGGAACTTGCAGTTGTAGTTTCTTTTACTGAGTTTTCACGCTTTTGCTCCTTTGTAATTAGTTAAGTATATAACACGAGTAGGCTACTTTTAAAGACCAAAGTAAACAACTTTACAAACAGAATTTACAAGACATGATACACTTTCAAAATGTGGGCACTGCCCTGAAGTAGCCTGTATATTAATTTATTGTGCTCACTTCTAAATCTGTATTCCATGTCGTTTACAGTATTCAGACCCTTTCACTTTCTTAACATTCTGTTGTGTTATAGACTCTTATTTATAATGGATTACATTTTTGTATGCCCTAAAACAATAGTTTCTTCAAGAGTTGGAATGAGCTACCTAAGAGATCAGTACTTAAACTAACCCCCCAAAAACGTTTGTCATTGGACATGTAGGCTCACGTGAAATTGTACGTCAGAATTTTGTTCCAGGAAGTTATTCTTCGAGTAAAATCTTTGTATATTAAATGTATGGTCTTGTGCTTTGCCGTTACAATCGGCTAGAGGGTTATATTATTGAAACAAAGTAAATATATTTCGGGAGTTTCATGTTGGCTTTGTGTATTTATGATTGATCGTGTAAGACCAACGTTAGTTAGGCAAGGCGTTATGCAACAAAGTGACATCGACCGAGTTGTGTCTGTGAGCGTTAAGCTAACGTTATTTAGCCGAACTTAGCATGAGGTTTGCGTGTATTTTTTGAGTTATATAGAGGGGTTATATCAGACAAAATCGGACTATTCACTGATAAGATATCTTTCTACCATAATCTTCAAGAAATGGCTCTGGTGACACTAACGAGAAGACTTGCTATTGTTTCGCTACGAGAAAGTCCGCTACGACGAACCACCGAATTAATTTTAGCTACAGACACAGGTTCCAAGAATTTGTCATTGACAGTTCTGAGAAATGCTTGTGTCCGTCAAAAGAATTTTAGCACCAGCATACAGCCTCTCAGGTACAGCATCGTGTTCTTTATTATTACCCCAAACCTTCTTTGCTTTACTTTAGTAGACGTGTTTAGACATTCTTCAGTAGACACATTGTATTTGTTACTTTTGCAAGGTAACGTTAGCCACCTTGCTGGCAGTCTTTTCACATCATATTGTAAAATAAGACGATTAATCAAGGTTGGGTTCAATAGAACGGATTGCATTGCACCTATAATTTCATACGGCGGTTTGTTTAAGTCATGGCTTCTCAAAATCCAGCATTGTCCGAAAGGTCGGACAGTCAGTGACATTCACTCACCCACTGTTTTGGTAGAACATTATGATTGAAGGTTTATAATCTCCTTCCTAATAAGAAATGATCAAAACCTTACTATCTGTAAGTAATGCATAGTTATTTTTTCTTCATAATAAAATGTCCTTGACGGTACCTATCAGGTCTTATGCTTTGAAATTATTTGATTTACATGTTGAAATCAAATAATTTGTATACTGTCAACCAGTTAACCAACATTTTTACTGAAATGCTTCTAGGAGTCTCTAGTTATGCACTGCATAGTACAGGACGACTGCAGGATTAGCATTTTGTGCCGCACATAATATATCAAAGTTCTGGGCTGTAGTCAGGCTTGACCACTTAGAGGCAGTATGCCTTCAAGATGACTTGGAGACAGGGAACAGGGAGACAGGGAACAGAACCTTCCAGGCGCTTCCTCGTAGATCTGAACACTGGATTGGTCAAAGAACACATTAGTGAGATGGACAGGAGAGTGGCGCCAGGTGGTTATGATTTTTTTGAGTAACTTAATGCCTCGATGTTTGGTCCAAAGTAGTTTAACTTAACCTGTTCTATTCAAACCTGAAGTCCTGAGGTACCAATACAGAGTCAGTGGGAGCTAGCTACCAAGCCCCAAGCCCAGCATCACAGCCTGTCTGTAATGGCTCCTGTTGTTTTGTTGCTATTCAGAGCTGACAATAAGGTGACAGTCCACTTTATCAACCGAGATGGCGAGAAGATCTCGGTCAAAGGCTCTCCTGGAGACTCTCTCCTAGATGTCGTTATCAATCAGGACCTCGATTTTGATGGTTTTGGTGAGTTGGATGGCATATTTAAGGTTCTTAGTGCTTGTTCATTTGGTGATGGTTTTTAAGTGTCGGATACTTTCCATCTCTGTCTGTGATTCTCACTTATAGACCCTGTGGCATGATGTGTCATATTGTTTTCTTTCCATACTCCATATATATCAGGTGCATGTGAGGGAACGCTGGCCTGTTCTACCTGTCACCTGATCTTTGACGAAGATGTGTATAATAAGCTGGGACCAGTGACTGACGAGGAAATGGACATGCTAGACCTGGCCTATGGACTCACAGACACGTGAGGCACACACACAAACACACACGAGCGGCCCATTAATTAGATGCACAAACACTTCATCACATAAGAGAGATCACACACTGCCACCAGTTCAACCAGGGTGTTATGCTGGTCAGCAATTGTTTTGTAATGCGATTAGGAGATAATCATTGTAAGGAACAGGGGGAGAAACACATAGGAGGCATGGCTCGTGTTGCCTTCTTTCCAAATCTGATGGGTCTTGGAGTTCAGTATTGCTGTTGTAGGTTTAGGAAGAGAATGGGGAAAAGGGTGAGAATCATGACCTCACTAATCACATTAGCTGTGTGTTGACCGGATCCCTTGTGACAGTGGGTCACTTGATGTCTATTGTCGGTGAATGTTACCCGATAAACACAGATCTTTAATAAGTCTGCCCCTCTAACTCCAGTGATCCATTTCCTTTTGGTTTGGAAATGATCCATTTGAGTTCAGTCATAATATTATGATCGTATTTGTTATAATCCTGTTTCTTTCTGGCAGGTCCCGTCTGGGTTGCCAGATCTGCTTAACCAGGTCGTTGGATGGTATGACGGCAAGGGTGCCTGAGAGCGTGGCAGACATCCGACAGAGTGGAGACGGGTCCTCTTAATGGTGACCCAAGGGTCCCAGTCAAGTTCAGGCCGACAAGGCTCAAGAGCCATCCCATTTAAACCTGCCCCATATTGGTACCACATCAACTGCCATGTTTCAGTCACCAGACTAGCATTTCCAGATTTTAAGGGGTAGGGTAGATATTGGAACGGTCACAAAGCTCAGAAAGACATTTTCAGATAGATCTTTTTCCAGTGAACTACCAGCTGTATCAGGTTGCAAAATTATTTTCCGGATTTCAGAATGACTGATATGTCCAGAGACTAGACCTGACTAATTATTCTGATGCTTTACTTTACCATTTCTATGGCCACCCGTTGTTTAATCAAGTCACATATCCCCACTGTCATACCCGTAGAAATCAGAAGAAACTGAATGGTCTTGTAACCATGGCAGTGACAGGCAAAGCCGTGGGTACACTCCCAGTGTCTGCCTGGTGTTGTGACGCAATGTAGAATAATTATGTGACACTGATATGAACTGATGTAGCCGAGATTGATGGGAACAACTCCTTCTTAAGCTTAAGACAGCGTATGTTTTCAAGCTGATGTGTGAAAATATAATTCATGGATTGGCATTGAAGACTTGGTCACTAGTCAGAAAATGGCTATTAAATAGTAGAATATTTTTTTAAACATCTAAAAGATTCGAATGTCAGTTAAGCCGTAATTCTATAATGGAGTAGTAAACTGAAATCTATTATGGTTGTGTTTTTTTTTCACTTTGCTGACGGTTTTTGTTCTGCTACCATTCACTCTCAGTCATACCTAAAATGGAAGCTGGTCCCATGTTGAATTATGGGACAGAGTTATAGCGTCAACAATACAAGGTTAATACAAAATTAATTCTTATATCCTTTGTTTTATTACCCATTTTTACCTAATAGACTTGAATGGGGTAGCCTGTCCCATTACATTTTTATGTTCATACCATTCATGTACCATTTACAGTTCAGTCCTTTAGCAGACAGTCTTATCCAAAGTGACTTGACCTGAGTCAAGAAATTAGGGGTATATGTCTTCGCTCAAGGAAAGTATGACAGATTTATCACCTTGATTGCTTGGAGGTTCCATCTAAAAACCTTTTGGTTACTGGCCAGATGCTGTAATGGCCAGGCCACCAAACATTACTTTCATATCCCAAAATGGCACTAACCTGTGTAGTCAGGACTGCTGTAATAAAATGTCTTTCTAATGAGTCTGACTGATTTGTTTCATTTTCTGTTCGTTCTAAATTGAGAAATATACTGTTAAATTATACAAATGTGCTATTCACACAAATACAGAAAATGTGTCATCCAGTCCTCCATAAGCTTCAATCTCTAATGCAGTTACTTAATTTTTGGAAGTGTTTTCAAGCGACAGAATCCGACCCCTCCATTAGCCACTAATTTGATGTCTGCTCATAGCTTTCTAAACCACATCAGCAAACTGTTGACTTTAGCAGAGTTACTGCACTGGTCTATGGGCTGGCAACTTGAGGGTATTACTGTAAGTTAGATTCATTCTTGTCAGTCATACAAAGGCTTGGAATCAGAGGGCCATTTCTGAAACTTGAGGGAACCCCTGCAGACCAATGTGGCAGTGGTTTTTGGCTAAACTTGGCCAATTGGATGCGAGACCAGCGGGGTTTGGGCTTGGTTGCTTGTGATACAAACTTCAAAGATGTTTCCAAGTGCTACTAGCCTCGTGACATTTCAGGAAACAAAATGTCAGCGCCAAAGTGGTTAGTTACATTTATTTATTATAATGATCTGCATAAATCCTTAAGCCTTATAGCACACGTGAAAACAGTAGAATTAGTGTAGTTAATTAAATACAGCAGCAGAGTCAGCCTGTATTATTACACAATGCAGCAGCCTAAAGGGAACCCTTTAAACATTAGCATCCTATGGACACTAAAATTAATCCGCTACAAAGCTGTATGAAAATTCACATCACCGGCCGCAGTTTATATTAACTGAATTTCTTAAATGTAGAAAATAGAAATATTTTTCATGCATAATTAAACATGTACACATTTCAGACACAAATAGATTGAACCAAACAAAATCTCAGATTAAAATATACAGTTTTACAAACCTTTACAGCTGTAAGCTTAAAGCACTTGTCATTATCAATATGGATTGGCCATCAAGTATGTCTTTATTTACAAAATACTGTAAATGCAAAAGCACATTATACTCTGCCCAGTTTTGCATGCTCACATGGACCAAATTAAACTATTTAGTAAGGAATGTTTGTTTAGAGGTGCGTTAAAATCTATTAAGGATCAAACATTTTAGTAATGGTGTATTTATAATAGGCAGTCCACTGCAAGGATCCCTGTGAATAATCTCCCATTTAATCCAACCAAATAACCTAATCCCTAAACGGTTCACTTTTAAAATGAGAACCCAAAAGTACTTTTCCCTTCGCTAGGCTTAAATACACTATGTACACGATACATTCACCTCAGTGTCTTATTTCAGAATATGAATGTGCTTATGTAAACTGCTGAAATGGATAGCTAACCTGACTGTGAGTCTTAAAATAATCTATTTATTTTAAAAAGCAAATGATTGCTGCCTAAGCGAAGGATAGTTTATCCAACACTCAGTGACCATAATAAACACATGGTGTGTTATATCCATGGTTTTAATAAGCACTATGTTTTGGTTAAGTTCCTAAATGAACACCTCTACGTTCAAAGCTGTGTGTGTTATCGCTAACAACCTCTGGCTTATCGACATTTTCACACGAAGGACTCCTCAGCAGAGAGCAGTGGGTCAAAGTCAGGCTCCGACATGGGATCGCTACACCTCCTGAGCTTCTCCCTCTGCCCCTGAATCAAGGCTAGCGCCACCTGTTGACCACTGTGGGGATTGCTGGACGTATGAGACAAGAAATAGTCCCTCACGGCCTTTGATGCAGAGGGAGACAGACAACAGCTGGGATCGCCAGACACCTTTAACCCCAGGTCATGTGACCTGTCAGCTGACTTTGACCTCGGGCCCAGTTTGGCCTGTCGGTTAAGCCTCTCCGTGTGTGAGGCCTCATCCAAAACTAAGGCCTCGTTTGTATGCACTGCTTCGGATTCCGAGCTCCGGCGCCGGGATCCCCTGCCTGCACGGAGACCCTCCATTCCTGGGGTTAGGAAGTGGGACTTGGACCGGACCAGGGACAAGCAAGGCCCGTCTTGCCCGAAGAACACATTCTGGGATGGAGTACGGCTGCCCTGGTTCGTGACATCATATCCCGTGTTGCTCGTTGTGCAGGCCCGGTTGTAAATCTCTCTCAGCTCCTTGACCGTGAACGACCTGTCCCCGGGTTGGTAACAGGGAGAGCGGCAGTAGTGGAAGTGCCCTGGGAACTGCTGGTGCGATGGGTCCCTGCCATGACTCTGTACCCCTCCCCCTGTTTTTGGGAGGGCGCTGGCCAGGCTGGACTTGGGAGCCTCTGAAAACTGTTTTAGCCCTGCTTGATCCTGAGTAGACTTGCCAATTGGGGGAGTCTTGTTAGTGGAGCCCACCTACACAGAGAGAAAGATGGAGCGTGAATGCTAAAGTGCGTATGAGTTAGCCGCAATAAGGAACTAAAATTCACTCACCACACTAACCTCCT
The DNA here is from genome assembly GCF_011004845.1 of Esox lucius. Taxonomy (NCBI): domain Eukaryota; kingdom Metazoa; phylum Chordata; class Actinopteri; order Esociformes; family Esocidae; genus Esox; species Esox lucius. The sequence continues at coordinate 13,067,965 of NC_047590.1, forward strand.
CCTCCTGCTGTGTTAATGACAGTCTGCGACCTCTTTTCAACCACGTGTTTGGATGAAGCCCCCTGCTGGCCTTCAGGGTACCCCAGGAAGGAATCTCCTTGAGGGAGGAGATGTTTGGACTGAGCTCCTGGGCGGGAGCTGAGGTGGGGATGGATAGACTGTTGTCGGATGTGGAAGACTTCGGTGTTGAAAGGACAGGAGTGTCGCTACCCACCCTGGGTTGCCAGATTGGAGCGGACTGGGAGGGGAAAGTGTCCAGGGTGTCCCGGGAGGAGTGATGGGGGGAGGCTGGGGGTGAAGAGAGGCTGGAGTGGCTTTGGCGCTGGCGCCGCATCGGTGGGCCCGGTGACTCCGAACCCACGAGCGTACCCTTACTGCCTCGACGTTCTGTCGCTCCAGGTGGCTGTATTTGTGTCCGCCCATCCCTCTGTAAGCTGTGAAACATATGCTCACCCTCATCGTAGCCAGCCATTAGGTCAATGCTGCCCAGCCTGTCCGTGTTCCCCGTCAGTCGCGCCACAAACCTGGCCACAGAGTACCCTATGGCAGGCTCCGAGAACCTTCTGCCACCCCTGCACGGTGCCGGGGAGCTGTGGCGGGAGGGGCCCATGGCTGGGCTTAGTCTCCTGGTCCTGCCACGGCCTGGTTTGGGGAGCTGGACGAGGTTGCCAGATCTTGATTGTGGGACTGCATCACAGCGGTAACGGCCACCAGATTGGCTGTCTGCTGTGTCAGGGTCTGTGTCCGCTTCGGGTTGATCAAGCTCGCAGTCGCTCAGGGTAAGGACAGAGTCCAGGCTTCCCTGCAAGGGGTTCGCTCTCCAGCGCCCCTGTGAGGTGTGGAGGCTGGGAGACTCGCAGCTGTCGTCATTCAGCATGTTCTCCAGGCTGTCATAGGACGAGTCCGTCAGGTGGAAGGAGGATAGATCTGTGAAGGCAGAGAAAGAAGCAGCAAGCGAAACGAATCAATAGGTGTGGACAGAGACGAGATATAAACACACATACAGTGTGTGGTTTTTGAGCTGGGAAATATTCATATGAACTGTGCGTGTGAGGGAGATATAGAGTATACGGTTACCTGACCCAGTGCGTGTCCGTGGCCGTTCTCCAAATAGAGAAGTGACGTCCTCTCCCAGGACTTCCTGACAGTGTTCTATCATAAACCTCACCAGATCACACACCTAGGAAAAGCACAACGGACATGCCTTAAGCCTGTCACCTCTCCATCACTACTGACATGGAAACAACAGGTTGACCTTTTCTTTTTATTTATACAGGGAAATAAAGCTGAGAATAAGGTTTCGTTTACAATTGATCCCCGGCCTCAGCAAAAGAAGACATATCGAGAGAGAAAAAAGGAGAGAAATTGAACACAAATAACATGGATATGACAATACATCCAATGTGCCAATGATGTATCTTTGTATTTTAGGCCCATATTACTAACTTCCACCACGTTGCAACTTCACGTGAGACGTTTTTAAATCCAATGCCATTCTTAGGATAAAGGGTTTCAAAGCTTTCACACTTAAGAATAATGGGAATTTATCAGATAACCTTGTCAGAGAAAGAACAACCTATTCCGACACAATCCCTGAAACAAACTTTCTATCTGTTACATCTACGTTTCACTCTGAATGAACTGACCATGACTTCAGACTTTGTTGCATAATAGCAATGTTGCAACCGTACATTTCTGTGCGCTGAGCCCTCAGACAAATCTGTTAGCCACAGAATTAGAAAAACGTAACAAAACTTTTACAGATAAAATCCAACAAGTGTGTGTGTGTGTCGGCATGCCTCACAGAAAGTGTAAAAAACCAGCAGAAATGCTTTGCATATTTCCCAGTGAGTCCCTGTTATTTTCCCAGCAATGTTTAACCGTCACTCTCCTGTGATTTTCCAATGTTTGATGGGCATGTCACTACAGGTTACAGGTCAAATCTTGAAATTGGGGTATGGGTTTGAAATCAAGTAAAAGTTCAAATCTAGTGCTTTAGTAGAATCTAGGTAAAGGAGGTAGATGTCAATTAAAGGGCTGCTCTAAGGACTATGGGTTAAAAAAAACAAGTATGGGTATTTCTCCCCCAAACCGTTCTCGCACCTTCTTGGCTCCCTCCCCTTCCACCTCTGGGCTGCTGGGGCCTGGAGCCCAGAGCATGCTGGGAGCAATGCACACAGACAGGTTGAAGGCGTTCATCTGGTTGTCATGGGCGTTTTCCTGGATACCATGCAGCATGGCAACCAGGTAGCGTAGCAACAGGGCGTTCTCTTTAGGCAGCAAGCAAATCAGACTAAAAAAAATAAAAAAATCACAAATGGGTCAAAGGTTATTACTGGTTATTAAAATGTGTATTGTTTATGCAGTATGAATGGGGCCCAGACCTTCCCCTCAAGACACTAGTTAATCCTACTTGATTTGATTTGTGTATGTGTAGGAACAAGTTGTCTCTAATGACTACGGAGTAGCTACATGGTCAGATGTTTCTCATTAGCTGGATGGGTTTGATTAGGATTAGGGCTACAGTAATGTGGTATCTGATCTGTGGTAAAGGGCAACATCTACCTCCAGCTGAACATCTACTCTGATTACTGTCTTAGAAATTAGTAATTACATAATAGCTCATTCAATAGTCAATATTTTTGAGTTTGCATTGAGACCACAATTCAGATCTTTGCCCAATTTTTGGTCTTTTGACCAATCACTGAATTGTCTTTGCTAAAAATAATACATATAATCCATAACACTCCCTTGTGACCGAGTGGAACTAATTCATAACAAATAACCTAATTGATATGAGCAAAATGTCCCAGATCAACTAGGAACAAATGCGCCTTAAAGGGATAGTTCACAACAAATCAAAGTTTGCCTTTGTTTCCAATATAAAGCAGTGCAGAGTTGTACTGTGGTTGTCCAGTCCTTTGGTTCGCTTACCAATGCGACACAGAGGAGCCAGGTAAAAGGCTTTGTGGGATTTACAGTCTAAAGCACTGACCTGCCACAGTGAGCCTAGAGCTATTATATCTGTGCCAGGCCTTTCTTGGTACTATGTGTTCACGATGTAGATTGTTTCCCTTTCAACTAACTATTTTGGATCATTACACATCTCCTACTGGGAAAGTTCACATCTCATCCAATTAGCCTACTGTTGATTAGGGTTAGAATTGAAAGTTCATGACCTCTTTATATCCTGTGCCTGCTTCTCTTCCTCTGCTTCCTCTGCTTCTGACTCTTCCATCACATCCATCCACTGGTCATAGAGACTGGAACACAGCAGGCTGTCTGGGATGTTCCTTAAGAAGTCCTGGGTGTTGAAATAGAGAACAGAGTCACTACACTGAATTCATTTACAATGGGAAGAAACATACATTACATCAGCCATCTTCACTGAAGTTCATTTTCAGGTGAACTTTTACGTGAACGTTCTCACAATCACTCGCTGGATACTTACCAGATGAACGAATAATGAGCTACAGATTACATTTGACACCCATATCTCTACTTAGCTATTGTTTGGCACAGTGTGTGCTGCACTGGTATGGACTTGTATTTGTCACTCATAGTGGATAATGGGATTGCATGAGATGAATTATGTTTTAGATATAGGTCAGTTGCCCAGCGAACACGAACACACACACACACACACACACACACACACACACTCTCTGATGACAACAACAACAGGTGTAATGTAACAAGTTAATTCAATGTCCTTGACAGACATAAATCATTCGTATGTGCACGGCTAAATCTGGTCACCTTGTAGGACCTAGCGTGCCATGAAACGTGTCATATTTTTGGGGTTATGTTAAGGCTGTTGATAATGCTGTATTAAGTCTGTTGTGTTGAGGCTGTTGATAATGCTGTTTTAAGACTGTTGTGTTGAGGCTGTTGATAATGCTGTATTAAGACTGTTGTGTTGAGGCTGTTGATAATGCTGTTTTAAGACTGTTGTGTTGAGGCTGTTGATAATGCTGTATTAAGACTGTTGTGTTGAGGCTGTTGATAATGCTGTATTAAGACTGTTGTGTTGAGGCTGTTGATAATGCTGTATTAAGACTGTTGTGTTGAGGCTGTTGATAATGCTGTATTAAGACTGTTGTGTTGAGGCTGTTGATAATGCTGTATTAAGACTGTTGTGTTGAGGCTGTTGATAATGCTGTATTAAGACTGTTGTGTTGAGGCTGTTGATAATGCTGTATTAAGACTGTTGTGTTGAGGCTGTTGATAATGCTGTTTTAAGACTGTTGTGTTGAGGCTGTTGATAATGCTGTATTAAGACTGTTGTGTTGAGGCTGTTGATAATGCTGTATTAAGACTGTTGTGTTGAGGCTGTTGATAATGCTGTATTAAGACTGTTGTGTTGAGGCTGTTGATAATGCTGTATTAAGACTGTTGTGTTGAGGCTGTTGATAATGCTGTATTAAGACTGTTGTGTTGAGGCTGTTGATAATGCTGTATTAAGACTGTTGTGTTGAGGCTGTTGATAATGCTGTTTTAAGACTGTTGTGTTGAGGCTGTTGATAATGCTGTATTAAGACTGTTGTGTTGAGGCTGTTGATAATGCTGTATTAAGACTGTTGTGTTGAGGCTGTTGATAATGCTGTATTAAGACTGTTGTGTTGAGGCTGTTGATAATGCTGTATTAAGACTGTTGTGTTGAGGCTGTTGATAATGCTGTATTAAGACTGTTGTGTTGAGGCTGTTGATAATGCTGTATTAAGACTGTTGTGTTGAGGCTGTTGATAATGCTGTATTAAGACTGTTGTGTTGAGGCTGTTGTTGTTGAGGGCCTTGGTCATTTTTCAAAATGATCCTTGTGTCCTGCTCCGTTTAAACTTAGGAGGACATTAGTCTTTTTGCCTTGTCATTGTTTGGGTACTGTGTGTAGACCGATGGCGAAAAAAAGAATGTAATTAACTGCAAATGAACACAACACATAACAAGCCATGGCAATGGTATTATTTATGTCACTGTGCAAACCTTCTTACAGACCTAAACATGCCTAGCATGTTTTAATGTTCACCTTGAAGACATTAGCGATGATAAAGACATGTTCCCGGGTCAGCGGGACGCCCTGAGCCCCAGAGTCCAATCTGTCCCTTAGTTCACGACACGCCTTTGCCCCCGCCGACCGTCGGAATATCCCTCGCGTGAATGGGCCCTCGTTGTACAGAAACACCAGCATGTCCTAGACAGTGCGAGGAGTGGCAGAGAAAGTCCAGAAAAAGTCCCGATTGGCTTCATATTGCTGCCATGACATCATTCGAAAGTCAGGCTGACATTAACGCCTCTCTCACTCACCATGACTGACTTGGGCAGGGTGTTGTCCCAACATATGGTGTTTAGCTTTTGGCCGAACAGGTAGCCAGTGGCGGGGGAGGAGATGTTAGTGGATGAACTGTCGAGGTTGGAGTTGGAGCCTTTCCAGAAGGCCCAGTTTATGAGAGAACGCCTTCGCTTGAAGGGTTTCTGAGCTGGGTCAACTGGTGAGAGAAGTCAGGTCAGACAAGATGTTGTCACAAACACATTTTGCACTAGCGTTAGCATATTAAGGGCCTCCATCGTCCTCACCAATCACAGGCGTTGTTGTTGTGGAGCTGCGTCGAGTTTTGAGGATGAACTGGCACTGTTTGTCCACCTGTACCTGGTCGTGGGGCATCGCCCTCTGTCTGTCTGGGGTGTATACTGCATCCCTGCTGCCCTGCTGGGTAAGGGACTGGCGCACGTGGCTCATCTGGATAGTGAAGGGGAACTCGTGACCTGTTGGACGGACACAAGGTTGAGGGGTAACAGTAAGGGTTACAGGGTGTTAGATTTCTGTTCTGGCTTGTGACTCAACGCCTGACTCAACTATCACGCTAGGAAAATCAACCAGTAAAAAAAGTTCTCGGTGAGTACCTTACCAATGAGAGGGTAGGGGGCGTTGTCCCTCTTGGAGCTCACCCACAGCTGATAATCCTTCACACAGCTCTATGGAATGCAGACCAAGTTGTTTAGAGAAGCAAGATTACTAAGACACTGCTTAAGCAAAACACGGGGGGGAGAAACATAATTGTTTGATTGATTCTATACACACAGTGACACCAAACTGCTGCAGTGCGAGACGGACGACCTCATTGGTTGAGTCAGAGTTACTGACAGCCAAGGTCTTACAGACAGCCTGAGCACAACTCCCTATGCCTTTCCCAAAGACCTTCAGTGGGATGGTTTTAGGATCTTCTTTTTCCTTCTCCTCTTTTATTCGACTTGAAAGACAGGAGAGGGAAGTTAGGACTCAGAGCCCACAGAGAGAAGCTGTACAGAACACCCATCCATACACAGTATGTTTACTGTAGAAAGTCCATGATGGCTTACCTTATGAGCAAGGAGAGCCATCTATCCTTCTGGGCCTCAGAACTGGAATAGATAACCATTAAAGTCAGAACAACATTAACAGCAACCCAAACATACCAAGTAACAACCTAAAAACTTTCTTCAGCAATGTGTCCATTAGAAATATGCTATGCAGATCCAAAATGGCCCCTGTGTACCTGAAGATGGCCACACAGTTGCAGGTGGGCCAGCCCATGACAAAACTCCTTTCAGGGCAGGTGCTGCCCTCACACACCTCCTCCATGCAATGGGCAGTCCACATCTCACACACACACACCTGGGCCTTGAGCTTGAAGTGAGTGGGCGACCTGAGGATGGCCAGGAATGTCAGAAATGGAATAAGCAACACATCGCCTGAACTGGCAGAAACGTAGACCTTAATTGACCAATCTCTGCTCCTCCACCACCTTTACCTAGCCTTGGCGATGACGAGGATGTCCGTGAAGAGGAAGATGTCTCTTTCCTGTGTCTGAAGCCCTGTCTTTAGCGTGACGTGGCTGTGCAGGAGGTACTCCCTATCGGGACACATGAACGACTGGACGAGGGGGCACGTCTCCGGACACACAGGAATCAGGGAGGTCTCTCTGGGGAGAGTGTGAATGGTACATCTCAACCTCCCATCATAAAACAACGCAAATTCATCTGAACAAATACACAAAACCTGGACAAATGGGATGAAGACACTGTAGTTCAGTGAATCTTAGACACTGATGACAGAGGCTCGGTCTTAAGTGGAGTATGACTGTGATTGAATGGGTTGAATGAAACTGTAAGTGTCCCCATTGTGAAAGGTGTCAGTGAGCCTCAGCAGAGCGGATGACGGCGCAGTTTCTCTTTAACAAGGTTATCCATTGCCCTGATCAGTGGGGTCAAAGCCAGAGATATTAATATATCCCGATCCTAATTGGGATAGATAAGCTATCTGAGAGGATTAGCAATGCCTGAAAGGAGCCACTCTAGTACTGAAAGCTTGGTGTATGTGTGAGTGTTAACACGTGTGTGGGTGTGATCATGAGTAATTGCGCGTTTGTGTGTGTGTGAGTGTGTGATCATGATTGATTGCATGTGTGTGTGAGTGTGTGTGTGTGTGAGAGTGTGAAAGGGGGTGCTGTTTAATTCAGTGTAAATAACAACAGCATCCTGAATATAAAGCCACGTGAACTAAGGTTTAAATGCTTCTAACATTCCAGTCATTTAGCTCACACTGTGAATCTTTAAAAAACACTTGAAGCACATAAAGTACAGAAGAAAGAAGCTGGAGATGATTAGAGGCCATTACATCATGAGGGCCAAAGTGGGAATGCAGGTAGGACTTCAGGGTTTCCGCTCCAACTCATACAGTATATACCAGTGTCCAGTCAAAAAAACAACACCCTACTTCACTGGCCTGGTGCATAGGGATTTGATCTTTAGACTAGAAGGATAAGTGCCTCCTACTGCCCATCCAACACCACTTCCAGCAGCATGCGGTCTCCCATCCAGGGCCAACCAGGCTTAGCTTCAGAGAAACATCAGCAGGGGCGTGGATCTTGCAGTGGGCTACAACTGCCTTTTTGTCTATACTTAAAGAGATCTCTGCTCCTCAGAAACAATTCGCCCAGCTCCTTCCTGTCTATACATCAGCTCAACTCCATTTACCCTCCATCACACCTATGGCTCCCAGGGGTTGTCTAAGCAGCGATGACCCTGAAACACAGCTAGGATCTGGGAAACAAAACTCTGCTATGTCTGCCTGTCCTGATCGGCTACTTCAGACTGCTAACACGCTGCTGTCTCCTCATGCCTGACGTGTGTAAACACACACACACACACACACACACACAGTGACACAAAAGAGTATCTGTGTGTTACGGCTAGCCTGGACTCTTTCTGTTTACACGTGTGCATGTGCGCGTGTGTGTGGCCCTAGACCTTGACCACTTTACCCTACGACCTTCATGACCAGGCTGACACTACGACCTTCATGACCAGTTGCCACCTGATTGGCGCTAAAGGAGAACTCCTTTATGCCTAAAGTGGGGGTTTTCCTGGCTGAAAACGTGTCAAAGGTGGCACCCTAACCCCTGCTACCCCACGCTCTACCGGACGCCTCTCTGTGATACACTTTATATAATATCTGGCCACTTGAAAAAGACTATTATAGTGTTAAATCTGCCCTGTTGTCCAAGTTCACTTGAGCAGCTAATGCACACAACAAATTGTCCTCCCTAATACAATAGCAACTCGAAAAAACAAGCAATAAATCTATTCTTTACATATCAACATGTTACATATTCGATTTTGTTTGTGTAGGATTTTACCCTTGTGTTATTTTTTGTTCTCCTCTCCCTGTCCAGGAGTAGTAGACATTTTATTGGATTTAAGTGCATCCAGCCTACAGTTTCTGCTTGGCTGTTTTCCAAAGCCCTCAAATACATGGGCTCCACAATGCTTCTAGCATACTGAGCATATCATTCCCTCTTCATTGTCTGAGCCACCCAAAACCATTTAGCCATAGAGCATCAAAACTATGTTAATTAGAAGATCTAGGAATCACATACAAAATATGAAACCACTCATCAAGCTTCATAATTAATCAGTCGCTGTTATTATTGCCAAACTTAATTGTCAATAAAATTATTTCTGATTCTGATTTTAACCAAACACTGAGTTTTCCAGCTGGAATCCGAGACTTACACCTAATTTGTGAGAAACGTCCCTAGAGACAGTTCTGGACGTACCTGGAGACAGTTCTGGACCTGGTGAGGGCCTTGCTGATGACCAGAGACGGGGCTGACTGTCGACGTTGACTCAGAGACTTCAACCTCTGTGGAAAGCAGGAGAGATGTGGATCGAGGGATGGGAATATTGAGTGAAAGGGTGGAAAAGAGGGGGATGGAAGGGCAGAGATCGGGACGCAACAGGACTGGAAAACAGAGGGAGTCAGGGCTACAGCCAGGCTGGACACAGCAGAGACCCGGATCCAGTGATTGGCCTTCAAATCTGACTAATGTTCCCCGGCTGGCTGGTGAGACACACACTGACACGCATGTGTTCGTTCTCATCACGTAGCTCCGGAATGTACTCACCACCGATGTAGGCGTCAGGGTGACCTACAACCACCAGAACGGTTTAACGGAAGTGACTTCCTCATGCATTAGGGGTGCTACGACGATGACACTTGTACCTTACATCCTTCACTGTACTGAGAGGCCAAAGTAGATTGGATGAGGTTATCTGAAGGCAAACATGAACGTGTTCCTCTCTTCCAGTGTTATGTAAGTTGGGTTGGCTCTGTGGGTTCAGTCATGCATCGTGCCATACTATCCTCCCCTATGTACTGCTGATTAGGCCTAATGTATTACAGCATGTTATCAGTTTGTTATAAGTTTGAACATGGCACGGGGCCAATTTAATGCAAAGCGTTTCCTGTTCTATTTAAAAGGAATCTCAAACTAAACTTGTAAATAATACCATTTACCATTTACCAATTCTCAAATTTACCAATATCTTTTGCATCAAATAATGGCTTGTTTTTTTTAACTGCTGTCATACCCATGTTTAGTTCAACAGCAAAAATATATATTTTTTCTTTTGGTATTCATTATTTTAAAATAAATTTAACATCTAACCTACACAGAGTTAGCATCTACTCTGTAAAGACCATTTTAATTAATGATCTGACATCATCAGCTGTCACTACTGGTTAGAAGGCCTCAGTAAACATTGGTAATGTCAGTGGGATAATGACTCAGTCATGTAGGACTTATGACTAGAGGGATAAAGTAAAGAGTTATTCAAACAATTACAGAAGCAGTCAGGGTATTATTGGAAAGCTTGCTGATTTCCACACAACGCAAGAGCAATGGGAATGCTTCCTGCAAAATCCTGCCCGAAGTCTCACAAGACTCTGGTAAGGCAGACTGAAAGTGCCCACCCTGTTGCAGAACAGCACTAACAGCAGCTTTTACACAAACACAACAGGGTCAGTTCAACCCAGTAGGAATATCTTAATGGCTAAATTATACTTTGCTTAAACAAAGCATTGTAAATGCTTTTGAAATACCGCCAAAGCACGTTTACACGTGGATGCAGAAATTCATGTGGTTTTCAGCAATTAACTGAGTGACCAGCACAATTATTGGCTCTGTTTAAGGACATTTTCATCGGTTTCTTTAACTTGAGCGGTAGCATTGTGCTGATTCACTCCCTCCAGCTGCGAACACAGAGACTCAAAACATAGCGACCGCAATCCGGGTATAGTACAGTGCGACCCTGGACACCGGGCGCGCATCACCTCATAGTTGCCAACAGTCCCCTTAACCCTGAATGCAGATATAAGATATAGCAATACATGTATTGGACATGTGTACGTAAAACGACCGTAATACAGAATTTGCCTACGGTTTTTATTTACCTTCTTGTTGTCCTGCTGCACGCTGGTCTTGGACTCGCACGAGAGCGACGTCCTACGGCTCAGCTCGTTCTGTTGCTGTGGCGACATGGTTTCCATCCAGGTAGAGATTTGCGGGAAAAGGGGAGCGACAACGCTCGCCTTACTGTTTCAAAGCTATCCAAAGGCCAAGTAAAGAAAAAGCTCCATAACAGTCCGTATTGGTTTGGTTTCACTCACGTGCCGCTGTGCATGCGAAAAATGAAGAAAACATATATTCTCGAAATACAGTCCAAACAAATTCCTTTAAAGTACACACCTATACAGTTCAACCATTAAAAAGGGGAAAAGGAGAGTTGATTTGTCAATCCGAGTTGTCTGTTTTTGAAAACGAACTGTCCAAGTTATGCACTTGGTATGTCCCGTCGGCTATGCACGCACTTCACACAGGCTCTACACACACCACTGTGTAGATCCAATAGTCTATGCGGCTTTTACGCGTCTTTTCGCACGGACTTGGGCGCGCAGAAGAGGAGGTGCATAGGTCCTACTAGGGACGGGTTTGGAGAAGTGCAGGTTTTGTGTGGGTCGGGTGGTGAGGGTTTCGGTGGGTGGGGGTTTATCGGGGAAGGGTGGGTGTTAAGTTATTGGGGGAAAGTAACGAATAATATATGAGAGTTTGTTTTACGTTGTTGGAAGAATGATAGCTGTTTTAAGATTGAAGTTCCGAAGCCAAAAGAAATGGCAACCTTAATAGTTTTAATGCTAGCTGGATATAAGACGTTATTGAATTGGGATCCTCGACTTTGTAGAAGGCGTTCTTGTTTTGTAAAAAAAATAGATAAAAGAATGCAATATAACCATTGTAACTGCAGCAGCAAGCTAAAGTGGGACACGAACTAGGCTAAAGTGAAAAGAACCAGGGCAGTGAGAGTCTGTGTGCGCGCTCGGCGCGTGTTACCCAAACCATTCCCAATCACAGCCCCATTTAAAGTCGTTCAAAACATCAGTTGATTAGATAAATTAGGGTAATAATGAAGTGCCTTGGGCAGAGGTTGAACACAGAGTCGTCTGTATGCTCATTATTGTCCCTTTGAAAGTTCAACTTTCTCCTTTAACTTTCAGGTCTGCTTGATCCATACTGCAATGAATAAGGTTTCCACTGAAAAAAGCCTACCTTAACCCTAATCCGAATCCTCACTCTAACCATAACCTAGACATCCGATTCCTAACCCAAAACGTAACGATAACTCCTAAACCTAACCCCTAATCCTAACTTTAAACCTAAATTCTAACCCTAACACCCAACTTAAATAGTGAACTGTATTTTCCTTGGTTTTCCATACTTCTAGTCCTCACCATGGAAGCACTATAATACATTTTAGGTTGTACTATCGTTGTGGAAATTCTTCCCAATCAACATCTTATTTTCCCGAACCCCTAACGCCAACCCTTAACCTTACAACTAACTGTAACTCCTAAAGTTTTCTTTTACCAGCAAATTGATCCCTCCTGAATTCAGGATTTCCAATTGGGCAGCCAAACTGCACCAGCCGCTGCTGGACCCCCCCACACCCTCGATTCAAACTCCTGGTCATAACGACACAGTTGGGGGCTCTTATCCTAATTGTCATTTTTAACCAAAACCTAACCACTGAGTTAAAAATAGTAAATGTTGTCATGGGGACAGACCAAATGTACCCGCAAGGTCAAATTAAGGTTGTTTAAACTTTCGTTGCAAAACTTGCAAACACACGTTGTTTTCATGACTACAAATATTTTCTTAGACCTCTAACCTTCACAATAACATCATAACCACACCCTAACCCTAACTTTTATGCCTAATTCTAACCACTAACCTGAGCACTAACCTTAACCTTAAATGAGTTAGGATTACAACGTTTCTGAGATAGGATTAAAAAAATATATATATATTTTTCAAAATTCACAAATTGCAGAAAGTCATGACTTTTCACCATGCTTCATGTAATGGCAGGAAATGTTGGTATGTTTTGGTCCAGAAAAGATAAGGGAAACCAATACAAACAGACAGTCTGTTACTTCACCAGATAATTAGAGGATTAGAGTGGCATTCTGCCCATGCTCTGTGGGGTTCCATTAGAAGGGAATATCTCATCTCATAGCCAAACCATGTTGTGAGCCATCAGAGAAGCCAACTAAAATCTCATCACTAACCTTACATCACTCTCTCACCCTTTTTCCTATGCCTATCCCCCACTTTCTCAACCCTCCCAACCACCCCCCCCCTCTCTGCTTTTCTGTGTCCCTTCATCTGTTACCTGTCTCCATGCCTTTTCCCTCCAATGGTTCTATTGATTTAATTAGCTGCCATAAGCAGGCAATGTTCTAGACAGACCGGCTGGGAAGAGGAGTGTGTGTGAGGACATCAGCTCCTCTTCACAATCAGCAGCTAGCAACAAAGAATCTTGATTGAAGTCACATGACAGAAAACGGAAAACTACAGTATTGAATGTTACAAAAGCACAAGGCTGGCTTCATCCAATTAGATTGCATACAATAGTCACATGTCACATCCTGTCTCTTAAACCAATGTAATAGACTTGGATGTTCCTTCTTGCCCTCCATAGCTTTTATGAGCAGCAGACGTCAGAGGCAAGAGATGTTTATTACCAATAAACGAAAGACTGATGCGTGAGCTAAATATTTATTAAGTGTGTTTTTGTTCTCTCCCTCCAGTCCAGTTCTCACTCGCTCAAGCTCACCCACACACACAAACTCCCGCTTCTGTTTATGGAAAGATTCCTCTGCTGTGTCAGCATCGTTGAAAGGCAGTGCATCAATTCCACAGATAAAAATGTCCAGCGAAGTTTTTGGACCTCGGGAATGGGCAAGAGATGTCAGATGATTTAGGTTAGAGCTCTGTGTGGGTTTGGGTTTAGCAGGTTCATACAGATGAAATCAGATTGTAGTAGATTATTTCTGTTCTTTTGCATTCACTTCGTCCAATGGCAGCGATTTCCAGTTTTAGAGTCACGCATCTCTCTTCACAGCTGCCCAAGAAAGGCCTGCAGATACGCTCATGCTCTACAAGTGGTAATGTGCTGTTGCGTGAGGATGAAAGTGTTCGCGGACGGATGAGTTCAAACGTGCTGCGTTCTGGTTAAACCACCGCGCATATTAAAAAATGTGTGTGGACTGAGAACATTTAGAAAAAGACTTATAAAGCTAGGACATCACATAAACAAAGCATTCAAAATCACAAATCTTTAATTATTTTCATCAGTCCTTCTGCAATTTGTAACCGTGTGTTGATTGTAACAATAGTAAAACGCATCATTACCATACCCTTAAATGTGTATGAAAGCGTGTATGTTTTTACACGGCTTTGATTGGATCCATTCTCTAGTTACTGTTTGTTGCTAGCCTGGGTTATATCTATTACCGTCTCTGACCCCTTCGAAAACTAGATGAAAGATCTCAAAGGATTTCTATCCGACATATTTTCACTCTCAATCTGGTAATAAAGGAGTCCTATACCCTGCAGCTTCTCTCCCTGTGTTGTCGACCTATTTCTCTCCCAAATTAATCTGCCATTTTCACATTGCAGATGAACAATGGTGGCTTACTTTTAATCCAATTTAAAACAGGTTTCATGCCACAATTTAGGACTTTTAGAGGCCTCATCAGTTGCAGCTTATTTTACTAATCTCTGTTGGATTGTAATGAGTGGTGCCTAAGAAAACAATCACAGGGAGCCTGGAAACACAGGAAACAAACTAACCAACAAACTAGTTAAAACCTCTCCTTTAAAAGTTAACATTCTGTAAATGATGTCTCTGGAATGATTAAAGTGCAGTTCAATAATTATGAATCGGCAGGGAAAGTGTAAGCTGCATTCTTACGTGCAAGTTATAAAACCTATGACAACCCTGTTGCCAGTGACTGTCTGTGTGCACTCCAAATGCGCCCATCACCACAACACTCCAAACACCTCAAACCATTTCACACAATACAGGAGAAGGAGCTGGCCAATCAGTTGTCTTAAAGTCAATAATCACGTTAAAGTAACTGCCTAGTGAAATAGTTTAAATAATGTTGTTAAAGCATACATTTGTGACGTTAGATGTAATACTCTGGGCCTATCAGAGGTCTAGGGAAGGTATGCTGGCCAACTAGTGGTTTACTTGCCGGAATATTTAAAATTCCACACTATTTTGTTTTTGGCCTAAGCCCAAACCCCCCAAAAATAAAAATAAATAAATAAAAGATTTTTAACATAGATGTGTCACAATCCCAAATTATTTCTTTAAAGGCCAGTCCCAAATTGGGCAAAATCAGAAACCAGAACAACTCACAACTGTCTGACAATGTAAGTACAATAAGTGGAACAATCCCTGTCTTCTTTAGAAATATTAAGTTTATATTTGTAATGATTTCTCAACATATATCGAACAAAGAATCTTCCTCTGAGTACATTTTTCTGCATAATATCTATCGTAACAAAACATTTATGCCAGGTTTTATTGTATATTAACTTGTCATATTAGTGTAGGTCAGAAGCAAGTTAAGTTCACCATTATAGAGGTATTTTTCCCATAGAATAACAATGGACACAAATTATACAGAGCAAGGCCTGAACATTTTCTGTTAGTATCCCACTCTCACCCACTTCCCTTCTTGCTGTAGTTACTCAAGTGAAAAGAAAACCGTTCTCTTGAAGAGACTACTGATACACTCACAGCACCCCAGGGTGGTCATCTGGACTCATGTTCTGGGATAGGGCAGAGTAACAGGGCCTTGGAGGGCATGGTCAAGTCAGTTGGAATGTTGAGGATCCTCATTGTTGGTGTTCATTAGGAATGTTGTTTGTCATCATGCTGACCTACATTTATTCACATACACACCTACCGCAGGAAACCAATGTTGGACTGAGGAATTGCCTCTAAGTGCTTTATAGCCTGACCATAACCGAACAAAATTTGTGTCAAATGTTTCATGACGAGTTCAACTGTTCTCAATTTACTTCGAGGCCATGACACTGTGACACAGGCTCTAAATTCACAAATCGTTTAGGAAAACCGATCTAGGACAGCAAAGCTGATCTACGATAGGAGGTAAGGAATGGAGCCCAAGGTTCGGATGTATTAAACCAGGCTAAATTATATTTCCATTTCTAGCTTCTGCTGTATTACAGCAATAATATTATGTAGCCCCTTTTGACAAAGCATTTACTTTTAAACTAAAACATTTGTAAAATTCCTTCCCAAGGTGAACAACATGAACAGTAAAGTCTTACAAAGACTTTGCGGAAAAATACATTGACACCTTTACACTTTCTCTTCTCTTTGCCAAACCAATTGAAAGGCTATTAACACACAGCACCTGCAACTTACCACAGGTCAGATAATGTTTTATCGTTGAAACAATCATGTTCACTTTGATATGAAAGTCCTCAATTCCATTTCTGTTGTTGTTTTGGTCCTGCAGTAGGAAATCAAACAAAAGCATTCATGAACTACCCAGATTGCAGCATTATCAATAATACTACCCAGATTGCTGCATTATCAATAATACTACCCAGATTGCTGCTAGTTTACAGTACTCTTTCTTAAACAGCTGCTAGTGCACAGTCTTATGTATACTATATATTACATAACTATATAAATAATATATTATTATTTTGTGTCTGGCTATATTTTTGCTTATATACTCTTCTTCTTAACTCTCACTACGTACTTGTCGGGTGCCATGTCACAAGAATGTCATTGTGCAGGATGACGCTGTGTTGTTCGGTGCATTTGAGAAATAAACCTTGAAACTTGTCATTTAGCGGTTGCGTCGCAGTATAATTTGGTATAATACGGAATATTACGGTGTAGCTAGTGTTTCATTGCCTACTTTTTGAAGGTAAATCACTTTGTTTCTCATGTGAAGATACTTCTATTAGATTTGGTTAATAAGAATTCCTAGGGGTGTCAAGATTACAATGTGGCTGATCTGGACACACCCCACTTGTATTTATTGACCTGCTCGTATAAACTTCACTCAGCATAGCCAGAAGAGCATTTGCCACCCCTCAGAATCCAGGTCCTCTCTAGGTTTCTTCCTAGGTTGAGACCCCTAACAGGGAGTTTTTTTTCTAATCCATTACGCATCATTTTCTTGTTATTTCTTCTAGGGTATTTGAATATGCACTTTGTGACAACTGCTGAAATACAGAGATTTATAAATCTGATTAATATTGTTCTTATAATCTGAAAATGTTTATCTTGTCCCAGCCTGATGGGACCGTTCCGCTTCGTGTTTTCTGTTTGTCCTTGGCTTGTCTTGTCCTTGTATGGTCCTTCCTGTTCTTGTTTCAGTTTATCAGTCTATTCCTTTCACCTGTGTTTAGCTCCCACCTGTTTCAGTTCTCCTCATAGACTGTATTTAGTTCAGCCATGTTCTCCCAGTCCTTGTCAGTCATTGTTCGTGTATGCATGTCATGAGTGAGTTTTGTAGTGCTTGGCACGCTGTTTTTGTTTGGTTCTTTCTTTTTTTTGTTCTCATTAAAAGACACCTCAACCTCTGTGCCCGTCTCCTTCCTTGTGAGTTGTGACATATCTCAATAAAAGAGTAAAGTTCTCTTACAATTTGAAGGTTAGATCAAGCTCATAAAACTGTTTATTTATATAGCCTTTTTTGTTTTACTAAGAGGACCCAAATCTGGAGACTAGTGTATATAATGGTATTTAATTAATAGGTTAGTTCAATATTCTAACATGTAGCTATCAGTACAGATGTAAGATATTGGCCAATATGTTCTGTAATTCTAAAACAATTTAAATTCAAGCCAAGAAAATATTGATGTGTATGCTCTCTGCTAGACATAGTAGCATTGCCTTCCTGAAAGCACAACGGTAAATCAATATTATAAATGTGTTTCACATTATTGTCGCCTCTACAGAAACGGCTCATTTTGACAGAAAACAAGTCATAGTTATTTTGTCAGAACATAAGTTGGAATCAACAAAAAATTCACAATGATGAAGCATATCATTGCTTCTCTCAGGGTTCAATTTTGGCTGAAACATTTACCATGCTCATTGCAGGACTATGTATTTGCTTTTGTGTGACACTAAGCCTCCTTTCAAACTAAAACCTTTGCCCCATTCATATCATTAGTGGGGTCTCTTCCCTGTGAACAAGCTGATATCTTAAATAGCTTAAGTTTTTCTGCATACATTACGGTTATGTTCTGTCTCCTGTATGAGATCTCATATTCAATGTCAAGTCCATCTTTCGTTTACAGGCTCTGTAACCATCTTTGCACTGACATGGCTTCTCCCCTGTGTGTACTCTTGCATGTCTGCCTAAGTCATGCTTCCGGTTGAAACGTTTACCACAGTCTTTACACTGATAAGGTTTCTCTCCTGTGTGTATCCTTAAATGAATAGTCAAGTGGCCCATGCGGGTGAAGCCTTTACCACATTGTTTACACCGATATGGTTTCTCCGCTGATGCAGGGCCTTCTGGATTAACAGAGGGGGCCGGATCACTTGTTGTTTCTGGTGTGCCATAGCTCTCTCTATCAAGTTCTATTTGAAACTCTTCTGTTTTGATGATAAGTAGATCACCACACTCTCTGTCATCCTCAGTTTGGTTTTGGTGAAGATGTGTGGGCTGGGGATTGTCCTTCTGATTGTGTCTCAACTTTTGTTGTTCCTGCTTTATGTGTTTGAGCTCTGGGCCTTCCTGCCCTAGACTGGAGCTCCACTCCTGCTCACAGTTCTGCTGCTCTGGCGGAACAACTGGAGTGAGAAGCTGGAGGTCTAGATGGAAAACCATACATTCAAACAATATTTTAATAAAACATCTTGGAGACTCTAAGTTGCTTTCAGGCTGCACATATAAGCCACATTCAACCAGCATTTGGTCACGAGGGGACAATTATACAGGCCTCCCTCTGCTCAGAAAGGTAGCTTCAACTTTTGACTTTCGACCTATTAAACAGCCCCGCAAACGCTATGTCAGAATAATTTTTGTAACTCACCACAATAGTTTTAAGCAACTATATTTACTACTCTCACATTGAGGCTAAGGCTTTGTAGTGCATCTATTTCAGTTTAGTTACATCAGTGAGCTGAGACTTGAATGAGGCTCAAATCAATTCATTTAACGTTTTTCCTCTCCTCATCACACTGAACTTTGAAATCTGTGTTTGTGTATTCCAACCCAGGGAGTGAACCTTTATATTATATTGCTTTTTACCAATAGCGCAGGTGAGGCACCTGCAACAACATCACGTATTACCGCTACACGCGCTTACCGTTGTGGAATGGTTTGTACTCGACATGCTTTCCTAAAATATACCTGAGCAGACTACCTAAGTTTGCTTAAGCGTGTCGCAGCTAAGACCACATTTTTGCAGTTTGCTCTGCTTGTTTCCTTTCCGCAAATATAGTTATATACGCCCAACATGGCCATTCTCTTCTGTTCTAATGGTCGAAGTGTGTACATTGGAGTTCAACTAGATGCTGAGCAAACATTTAACTGGATATTTTTGGACAAGATTTCAATTATCTTTGGGACAACACAACATTTATGTTTTCTATTCATTCCAATGTAATCGTTTTTCCTTACTGTCCAAATAAAAACCTTTAAACAACATGCTCAGATGTACTCACGTATGACAGACCTATTTTGGGAAATAACAAAATACATACATCGTTCCTTGACATAAATTAAGATTTTAAAGCTATCTACATTTTTAAACTACTTCAGCCATCGGACGTCAAGAAAGGTTGCTTTATTAGTAATTAATACTTGAGTTTAACCCAGTCGAACAATAACTTTATTTATACGCAGTTTGTGCAATAAATCAGGTTTAACATAAAACTCATCGTAGGCTTTATCATAGAAATACTTAGCGATAACTTTTATAAATATTTCGATAATTCTGAAATAGGCCTACTCATAATTTCCTCCGTAAATACTAACTTATAAAGTACAACACTAATTATTTTGAAAGTATTAACATCCGTCCCCCATATAAGAGTAGTTATTATATGCTGTTTTTAACGTTTTCATATAGCAGTCAACGTTGAGCACTTGAAAGCTACATTTCTGGGTAGGGTCGTTGCCTCACGCCCCGAGTCAAATTTCACGAAGACAACATTAGTCCTCGACAAACCTTCGCTGTGTAATTGTGTTTCTGGCTTGATACTCATGTCCAACAGCTTCCGTAGACGGACGTTCTCTTCGGCTGCACGAAATATTTCTTCCTGGTACACTGCGATGGTCTTCTCCACCGCCCCAAATATCTCCACAGCAGCCGCAGACAAACGCTCGGTAACAAATACATTTAACAGCTGTAGTTTAGACATATTACACGTTATTGCGACAGTCTAGATGTTGCTTTTATACATTTTAGTTGAAATCTGTCTAATTCTACCGGCTTAAAAATAATGTGGATCCTTAAACCGTGGACGATGTACTTCGTTACAATAGCGACACCTGCTGTCTTGGAGCACAATCCAACTCCGATACCCAACCTATATTAATGTGGCTCTTTACTCACTGGCGACTTTATTTTGCACACCTATTCGGGCGGAACCCCATTTTGCCTCCATTCCCCTCAAGGTTCGAGACGTTCTCCGCCCAGTGATATTGTAAAGAGTGGTTATTTGATTTGGATGTTTTTTGTTGAATCGCACCATTCTCTGTAAACCCAAGAACGGTGCAATAAAACTGTAGTGAGTGAACATTTTCGGAGTCAACTATTTCTGAGATGCCGGAACCACCATGTCTGGCACCAACATGGTCGACTCAAAGTAGCTTAAATAACACATTTTCCACATTCTGGTTAGACCCAGCCTACAAAAATGACATGTTTGAGTGGATCAAAATGAAGATGGCCAACAGTCTGACCAATGAATCACTTTGAATAAAAAAATACCAAAGATTTATTTCTAAATTAAGAACTTGATCCATTTCAGTTCTTTCAGCTCAGCAGCTTAATGACATTCCACAGCAGGCTATAAGTAATATGTTGAAAACCTGATTGGTGGGGTACCATGGATACCATTATCTGTGCCAAATAATATGACATTGTATTGTATTACGCCCTATAAAATCACAGACCCACTTGCCAACATGCTTTATTAACACTATATATTTGTATCAGGCCACAGACCCCCTGATGTACATTGTAGATTCAGAACCACAATGTTCAAATAGAGCTTTTTGGCCTCAACACTGAGTCCTATGTTTGGCGCAAACTTAACATTGCAAATCCTTCTGAAAACACCATCCCTATGTTTAAGCATGTTGGAGGCAGCATCATGCTGTGGGGATGCTTCCAAGAGGCAGAGACCGGGAGACTGGTCATGATTGAGGGAACGATGAACATAGCATAATAAAACAACAGATCCAGAGTGCACTGGATCTTGGACTGGGGTGAACTATCAGCTTGACGATCACCAGAAGCATACTGCCAAGACAATACTGGAGTGGACAAGTCTTTGAATGTCCTTGAGTGGCACAGGGAAAGCCCCGACCTCAATCCATTTGAGAATACGTGGAAAGAGGTGAAAATTACTCCTCACCAAATGTCCCCATCCAACTTCAGGAAGCTTGAGCAATTTTGCAAAGAATGGGCAAAAACTGCTGTGTACACGTGCCAAGCTGGCAGACTTATACAAATAAGACTCATGGTTTTCTGAAGTTGTCAACTATTGACTTTGGTGAATACGTATGCAATCAGTCTGTCTTGTATTTGTAATTCAGAACAACTTGTATATTTTCACTTTGACATAAACTTTTTTGTGTTGATCACCGGCAAAAACACCTGATTAAATCAATTTAGATTTATTGTTGTAAGAATAAAATGTGCAAAAGTAATCCATTTTATTCTCCTAAATCAATCAATACACAAAGAAATCAACAAGCACTTTTGGGTTTTGAAAGTTTTATTTTGTATGTGCCACCTTTTTCACTATGTTGAACAATGAATAAGAGGAGAAAGAAATACTTACCAATTGGGCATACAGTTGGTGTGGGTAACAGTGAAAAGCAGTGTGTGTGTGTTTTTCTTTTACCTGTTCTTTGGTCTCCTATTTGCTGCACGTACACCTGGGGAAAGAGAGGAGGACAATTACATTTTATTAAAACTCCATTCACATCTTCACTGGTTTACCAGGTCCCATCCGGAAACTCTTTACAGCTAAAAATACATTTTGTAGATTAGTGAGGATACGGTTTTCAATCAGCAATTGTCACTAAACACTGAATACAATATTATTCAACCACAAAGACTAGGATGAAAACAAACTGCCCTCGAGGAGCATATCTGTGAACCCATGGGTTAAATGGGGTTGTTTTACTCCAGGCCTCTTCTAACAAGCCAGCAGTGACCCTCCTACTTCCATACCAACATTGTTGGGGAGTAGTGGTGAGTCGCGATATACCGGTATTGACAATTACCGCAATATTTAAAAAACAAAATATTGACATCATGTTAATAATACACATGATAATATCGTATTCACTAGACAAAACTCCATTTGTATTTTTCCAAGAGCCCCTCTTGGTTTGTCAATAGCTTATTTGTGTCACTTATGGACAAACAATGCATGTGCTTAAACAAGGAGACTGGACCTATGCACCTAAGACTGGACTCGTTAGCCCCACTAGAATCCCTGGGAGAGGGTCCGTAAAGATGTGCCGTTTTTGTAGCCTATTCAGATGGAAAGAATTGACAAACGATGCATGTGCTTTAACTACGAGTCTGGAACTATACACTAGCGTTGGAATTAATGCCTTTTTGTAGCCTACTCACTAGGCAAAATGTTATGTATTTTTCCAAAAACTCCTCTCGGTGTTAGGCCTTGTGGATCTTTGGTTTAGCAGTTAATCTGGTTGCCGTTTCACTATCCGTTAAGTGTAATTGTTCTTTTTGTACGCATATCTTTTTATTTGTAGAGTTATGGTTACAGACCCTCTCCACCTCCATACACTCATATTTTGAATGTAATTAATTTGCCATAAAAGAAAAAATAACATTAAACAAAGTTGAAGATGAGTTTGACTAAAAGCATTTTTTAACTTCAAATTTTCTATAGAGACCGCGATAATATCGTTACCGTGAATTATTTTGGCCATGATAATCGTGTAGTGAAAATCTGATATCATGAAAGCCCTATTGGGGAGTGCTACAAAAAGGTCATAAACTGTATTTTCTTCATACCAATCTACACAATCCCAAACCATATTTTTAAAATGTCAACAAAATGTACGTGTTGTTTTATGTTTCCAATTTATAATACTAAAAAGTTAATGCATGTCTTTAAAACCCAGAGTTCATACTAAGTAAATGCATTTCTGAAAGCACTTACAGCTGTGTATCAGAATCTGTTAAACACTTAGGGTGACATTTATCTTTTTTTTGGTTTCAAGCTTGGTACATTTGGTTGAAAGCTATTGAAAGATAGCTGTTTCAAAGATGTTTCAAGCAAATATAAAACAGTGGTGAAACTGGAAAATACCAATACATACGTTCTGATAACACTAGTCAGACATTCTAGGGCCACACTTTGAGAGTCCAATGTGTTTCTGTAGATGCTCTATGGATCTACTGATTATAAGTAACATTTAACTAAACTACCTGCTAACCCTCAACATGACCCTAAGCTTAACCTAAACTTGATTCTAAAACCTTAAGCCTAACCCTAACCTCAGCAAGTTTGGGGTTTCCAAAATAAAGTTTAACCCATTATGCTGAAACTACTGACTGACATTTTGGTTACTCTACTCCGACAGACATTCTGGTGTTTTTGGTAACACAGATTACAGTGGCTTTGAAATGTATTCAGACCCCTTTAAGGTCTCCATATTTGGTTGTGGTTTAGACAGACTCTATATTCAGTACATTGGAAAAGCACCCTGGCAGTGATCACAGCTTTAAGTTGTTTTGGGTATGCTTCAACCAGCTTTACACACCTAGATTTGGGCATTTTCTCCCATTCTTCCTTGCAGACTATCCTCAATCCCTGTCATTTTGGATGGGGAGAAGCATCCCTATAGCATGATGCTCCCACCACCATTTTTCACTGCAGAGATGGTATTAGTCAGGTGATGAACACTCCATTTTGTAACATTTTCGTATTAATTAGATTTGGGATTTATCAGACTAGAGCATCTTTTTCCTCATGCTCTCAGAGTCCTTCAGGTGGCATGTCATCTGCCGTTTATTGAAGAGGGACTTCTGTATAGCCACTGTCATAAAAGCCTGATTGATGGATGCTGACAAAATGACTGTCCTTCTGGCAGGTCGTCTCATCCATCCGAAGAAACTCTGATGCTCTATTAGAGTGGCCATTGGGTACTCGGTCACCACCCTAACTGGCCCTTCTTGGTTACTTAGACCATACAGCCAACACCAGGAAGCTGTGGTGGTTCCAAACTTCTTCCTTTTCACAAAGATGAAGCCCACTGTGGTTTTTAGAACTTTTAATGCTTTAGCAACTTCATAATCTTTCCCAGACCTTTGACTCAACACAACTCTTCTTGGAGGTCTACGGAGAGTACCTTGGACTTGGTTTGGGTTTTGCACTGTGACGAGTGGGATCTCATGCATACGTGTGTGCATTTCTAAATCATCTACCATCATTACATTTGCCACAGATGGGCTATAATGAAGTTTTATAGACATCTCATTGCATAATTAACATGGGTTATTTAATTTCTTCCCCAATACATTTCTAAAAATGTGTTTCTGCTTTGTCATTATGGGGTTTTGTGGGTAGATTGATGTCAACTTTTTGTAAAGTAATTACAAATTCAATCTACAACAACAAAATGTGGTGAAAGTGAAGGTTTCTAAATAGTTTCTGCAGCCACTTTAACTACACTTGGGTTAGGTTTTCAGCAAGCAGAGCCCTATTTTACTCTAACATTTCTATGTTTGATTTGTTTCTATGTAGACATACTCCCTTGTCTCAGAGTATTTTATTTGTATCCCCATGCTACAAAGACAGCAGCTACTGTTCCTGGAGTCATTAAGATATATAAGTCACGAGAGGCTATATGACACTTCAGCAGAGCATCTTTAATAACACAAACAACATAATGACTGAAACGCAGCCCAATTCTGACCTCTTGTTCAATTATGAGCAAAACAGCTGACCTAATTGGTCAAAATACAAACTACTGGATCAGATTTGGGCAGCCTGTGTAAATGCAGCCTCAAGCATTTTATCAATAACAATTTGTATTTATTCTAATATTTATTTCAAGCAAATAAAAACTTACTGCCAGATAAATAGCTTACATAAATAGCTGTTTCTTAGGGGACCTATAACTGTGCACAGTATTGTATAAATTAAAGAATGGTTCATAAGTTTATTATGTTAGATTTATCAGATAGATAATGAAGCCAGCTCAGCTATCCTATATTGGATATTCAAGTGTGGAGTTCTTAGCTAATCTAACAGAATATGCACATATCATTTTATAGAAATCCAACAAACATGCTAAAAGTAATCTGATTTATAGAATGCTGGCTAGCTACTGTACCTGTACCAGTGCTTTATTGGCTAGCTCAACTATCTCCTACACTGTTTTTGTTTGAGTACTTAAATCTAAGTACTTAGCTAATCAGACAGAGAAGCAATGGGCACATATCATTCTAGATACATATTTCTGCAGCTTAGCCATAGCAAGCCAGCCACTGTTTATTCCAAGCACATTGGGATAACTATAATGCCATAGAATTAGTGGTAATCCACCCCAAACCCAAAAATCCTATGATTTACATTAAATAACAACTATTAAAATAATGTAAAAATGTTGTGCATTTTCTTGTTATAATGAGTTAGCATGCAACATGTGAAATCTGTAAAAATTTGTTTTGCAACTCAACTCGATTACTAAACCCACAATGGTATTCTGTGGGTTCACTTGGTGCCCAGTTCCTGATCTTTTGAAACATTTTGTGAGTCTGAAGCTCAAAATGAATTTAAAAGGGCTTGTTGTGTGGGTAACTGTCTACTATTCTGAACTTGCCTGAGCCTAGAAATTGAGGCGTCACCCAAATGGGTGCTACAATGACTGGAAGAGAATTTTGGTGGCTCTTAGATCCTGGCTGTTTCCCAGATTTGCCCTTCACCATTCTCTGGTCACCATTCAGTACAGCCATGACCTAAAATTATTTTTTGGAGCATTCAAAGACTTGAATGCCTGACCTGATATGATAATATAACTTTTTTATTTATCTTGAAAACAGACTTTACAGTAAGTGGTTTGGAAGTTGAATTCCATTTTTTTCTCAGATTCTGACAAGGATACACTAGAATTCCATATACAATGTTTTTTTTGTTGATATTTTCTCAAATGGTATAGATGATTCACAGATAGTGTTATGTCTCTTCTTGTTAAGTCCCTTGGAATGGTCATGTTTTTCCAGTGGTTTAAGCTCATCAAGCTCTTCCTGGGAGAAGTGTAGACTTTCTCAGGTCCTGCACCTCTCTGGTCAGATTGTCCCTTTATTTATTTATCGAGTCAGTATTTGGACGAAGTTTTTCACATATCTCTTGTGCAGACTCTTGATGTTGCTTTAATCCTGAGTTTCAATTACATGCTTTCTGGGACTACAGATAAAAAATGAATCCATGATTAACAGAAGCTAACCTCAAATCCTGTTTTGAAAGAAGGGGAGATCCTGAACGGCCTGGGTAGTCTGAATGCTTTGTGGTACACACAAATAACCAGAAAAAATATTCACTGAGAGCTAATACTCTCATTAACATGTATAGGTTATGGTCACAAGTGAGTTGCTAAGTAAGATATTTTAAATTGAACATCTTTGGAAATCCCAGAACGTGGCATCTATAAAACTGTATCAGGCTCTCCGAGTTGCTGTCACAAACTCCACGAAGTTGACACTAGTTGGTAATTAACTTAAATACATGAATGCAACCCTTTATGTAATGTAAATCTCCACTTGAACCCCGAGTCACCCGGAAACGAAAATGGTAATAACACATGAAAATACACTTGTAGTGTAGTTATAACTCATTCTCTTATTGTCTGAGAGATGATCTCTTTCACCAAAGAGCAAAGCTTCTGCATGCCTGGATCAACTTCTGCACCTGTTTTAACTGTTCTATACACACATTGTTTACGCCATCTTACACAACTTTTCCTACTAACCTGCAGCTATACCTCCATTCAAATGTGAAGCGGGCATGTTTGTTTGGCATTTGTTGTCCCGTCTGCCATAAAGAACACTGCGCAGTGCGTCTTCCACAAGTTTTTGATATGCTGTGTAAATAGACTACTGGCATTGTGCTCCTTATACAACAAGTGATTAGGTCCTCCTGGACTACAAAGACGTCACCTGATCTCAGTGGATTCGCTTATATGTGGAGGAAGTTCACACGTACAATCTACGCTATGGGCAAAACCTTTGTGACATAATGTTGAGGAGTAAAGAGCAGATCCCCGACCACTTGTGTTCTCTGGGACAGGTATGGTCAAACGATGTTTCACCAGCACAAACTAGACACTGTCCTCACTGTCCTCTTCTTTTGCTTTGGGAGGAGTATTGGGTGGCACGATGCCACTGATAATGTTGATTCCGGCCAGGTTAGGTCTCACAGGCAGTCATTTTGGCTGTTTTCTGTGTCTTCACTCCCCCAAAAAAAGTGCCTAACTACACTAGGAAACATAACATTACAAACGGCAGTCAGGTTGGCAGAGCTACTCAGGAATGCAACACCACTAAGCCAGTGATTTACATTTGCAATGTGCAATAAAACTCTCAGGTTACATCTACATAAAAAAAATTACCAAAAAAAATTGACTCATTCATCCCTCATCTCTTTGATATAGTAAATAACACAGTATTTATAGTATATCGTCATGTCAAGGAGGATAAAACAATGTGAGGATTGTGGTGGGTAAAACAACACATGGCTCTAAAGGAGTGTGTGTCAGGGCACCGATTTTATTTTATAAATATCACCTCCATATAACATATCCAACTACTTTGAATACTCTAGGTATCATACAGGACTACAGACCAGAGACATGTACAGACTCAAGAGTATATTTCCCAATATAAACCCATGATTCAAAAGCTGAACGCTGATTGTCTGAAAACAGTGGTATATGTCAAACCTTTGTTTTACTGCACAAGGAATAGGTTTATGATAGCGATAAGGTACATCAGGGGTTTAGGGTATACTACCAATGTAACATGGTTAAATGCTGTTTATGCCTATATCCAAGCATTGTGTGAAAACACAGCACATGGCCATATACCACACCCTTTTGTGCCTTATAACTTAATTACATATCTGTTCCAGCAATAGCATCTCCATTTTGAAGTAGTCCATTCCATTATTATTTATTGGCTGATCCCTCCAATGTTCTGGATGACCTGGTCATTGTGAGGAATAGCCAAATAAAGTTAGGAATCCCACCAAGCTGACAACATTAAAAAGGCAAATGCCTTTAAAGGTGATGTCAATGTTAGAATGTGTTGTAACACAGTAAAGCACCTAAATAATAAACACATAGTTGCTTGTTAATTGTACTAATAGAGTTGTACCTGGATGAATAGATTTTGTTTCAAAGAATTCCAAACCAAAGAAAATAAACACTTCGGTTTTAAATTTCTTTGATAACCTCACCTTGCAAGAATAAATGAAGAACATTTTCTGAAATGTTTCATAAGTTGTAGAACACTGAGGAAGTGACACAAATCCCATTAATTACCATACCCAATTGGAATGTGTTATTTTCCCAGAAGTCGGAACAGACAAAATCCACACTAAATTAAATATTTAAAGCCCTTATCAAACCACATCCATTAGCAGTTTGATATTTGATTTCTGGCCATTAACTCATGTCTGAATAGTACAGTCTGTTTTATTTGCCTGTATTGTTTTTACATTGATTTAGCATTACTTGTTACTTGCTAACTAGCCGCAAGTTTGACATGAACAGGTGAGTGCTATCCCGCTAGTTAACTGCTTACAAATCAATGTGAGTGCTGTCTTAGCCTGCTACATACAGAGTCCAGTAATCAAAACTCAAAGACATGCCTCTGTTCTCTTTTTGTCCAGTTCACTTAAGGTTAGATATGTCACCGACTCACTAGGTCAATGACAACCGCCTAGCGTGAGCAATGTCTCCAGAGCTGGCATTCACTGCGGCATGGATTCAGCAAGGTACTTCCCATAAAGGACTTTGATCCACATTGACTCACTGGCATCATGCAGTCCCTGCTGATTTTTCAGTCACAAATTCATGCTGCAAATCTCCAGTCCACATCATCCCAAAGGTGCCCAAGTGGATTGAGATCTGGGGACTGTGGAGGCCAACTGAAGTCATTAATGTTCATGGAACCAAGTTTGAGATTATGCGTTCTGTGTGACATGGTCACATTGTCCTGCAGGAAGAATCCATTTGAAATTGGGAAGACTGTGGCCATATTGGGATGCACATGGTTAGCAACAATTCTGGCATTCTACTGATGCTCAATTGTAAACAACGGGCCAAATGTGTGCCAAGAAAAAATTCCCGCCACTATTACACTACCAGAATGCACTGTTGACACAAGGCAGGATAAATCCATGGATTTACATGGCATGCACAAAATTCTGACCATAACATCTGCATGTCGCAGCAGAAATCAAATTTGTCAGATCAGGCAATTTTTCTAATATTTAATCATCCAGTTTTTTGTGATAGCATGTCCACTGCATGGGAACATGGCATGGTCTTCTGCTGCTATAGCCCATGCACTTCAAGGTTCGATGCGTAATGCATTCAGAGATGCCTTTCTGCACAGTACAGTTGTAAAGAGTGTATGAGTATTTTTGGCCTATTTGGCTTGAACAAGTCTGGCCTTTCTCCTATGACCGTTCTCATTATCAAGTTGTTTTTGCTGAATGAATTGCTGGACACTGGTTGTTTTTGTTTATCGGATCACTGTCTGTAAATTCAAGAAAATGTAGTGCATGAAAATCCCATATCGCCAGCTATTTCTGAGATGCTGGAATAACTGCGTCTGGCAACAACAATTATACCACGGTCAAAGTCGCTTAGATAACGTCTTCCCCATTCTAAATTGGTCGAACAACAAAACTTCTTGACCATGTCTGCATGCTTTATATATTGCGTTCGAGCAAAATGATTTGCTGTTTGTCTATTTGCATACTTGTTATGACAATTAGCATATGCCTTCTAAACATGCAAAGATCCACTTCAATCCCTTGTAACTCACTCTTTGAAAACAGGTTTTTCAGCCATTTCTCTATATTAAATCCTTCCAGATCCTTTATATCTTTGATCTGTGTTCATTCACTGCTCGCTTCAATTTTCCTAAGAGGTCTTTTATAGATTGCAATCTGTAGACTGATATGGCAATTGCAAAATGTTGATTATGCCAGGCAAATTCATTTTGTTGTGGATTTTGTGTGTGCTTGGGATTATGACAGCTGGAGAACCTAATTGCTGCCAAGCCATGTCAGACAACCAGGTTTCAGTTAAGATGTTCTATCTGGTACTGGGTATGGCAAAAAGCATTGTTCTAAATTTGCACCTAAGTTTCCTTAAAATCCGCCAGTGGTGTCTGGGTGTGACTAACAAATTAGAGTTGATTACTATA
Organism: Esox lucius; assembly: GCF_011004845.1. NCBI lineage: Eukaryota > Metazoa > Chordata > Actinopteri > Esociformes > Esocidae > Esox > Esox lucius. Next base: position 13,098,348 of record NC_047590.1, read on the forward strand.
TTAATAAGTTTATTACTATATTAATAAGTTTATTACTATATTAATACGTTTATTACTATACCAGCCCCATTCGGACAATCAGTCTCACATTGTGGCACCAAGTGTGACTAACATGTTGTACTTACATACGCAAACAGATCCATTACGACATCCCCCAAATTAAGAAATGTTTATAAAAAAAAAACACACAAATAGAAGCCAGATCTTAGACCCTTTAAGACACCGTTTCATTTAACCGCAATTCATCATCTGGTTGCCCAAAGCAATGCTATTTCTCTCAGCAAATGTATGTATTTTTGGTTTTACTTCAATTAACGTAGTTCACAAATGGCATTTCACATTTCACAGTTTTATTGCAGTTAGCCAAACTACTACAGGATGCAATGTGCCTGAAATACATTCCATGGATGGAAGGAAACCAAAGAAGGCTCACCACTTTACAGGCATGCAGGGCTTTTGTCTAGTACACTACAAACTACTGAAAACAACAATCACAAGAAAACAGGACACTAACAACAGGAAGTTACATCATACAAGATCGTATAAACCATCTACAGACCTGCCTACCTTAAGATAAATGGCAGTTGACATTGGGCCATTAGTAACCATCATTCAGATTGGTGTTTTTGAATCAATATAGGGCCTGGCTTGTGCCATTAAAGGCATTGTCGCTCTGTCAACATTTGGAACACACAAAGCTGAGAGAAACAATTCAAAATAAAACCATAAAACAAAGATTAGACCAAAAAATTTGTATGTTGCTTTACATAAGGAGAAATAAAAAGCAAGATGTCCAAATATTAAGCCTTGGGGTACACCGTTAAAAAATAAAAGAACAAACATAATTAGTATCTGCGACGTTTATTGTTAGGCCCGTCAAAACTTCCCCCAACTGGGTTTCCCCTCCCAAAGCCCACAGGCCCACCAACTACCCCCATAGGTCCAGGCCCTGCTCCCACTGCCTGTTGCTGCTGCTGTGGGGACTCAACCCCTGGACGGCCCCCCATAAGGGAAGACCCCATCTGATTGGGACCTCCCTGGGGGCACCTATCACTGCGCTGCTACAGTATGAAGGGATAGGTTTTGTGGAGATATGAGCAGTCCAGGTGACGAAGAATCAGATGGATTATTCAATAACAATTTTCAAAGAACCAGGTGGGATATTTAATTTAAAAAATGTTCATTTCGGCGAGGCAACAAGGTGTTCCAAACGTCAAAGTAGGCAAGCAGAGGAGTTCCAGGTAGAGTCATAAGGAGAGAGGAATCAGTCCATTAGTTATGGGTGAAGATCTAATCTAAATGATGATAATCCCTTTCCTAACCCCCACTAACCTCCTGGTGTTAGTGAGGACAGGACAACATACTTTGTTAGGCACTTAAATGCTATTTATATGATTAAAGATAATGCAATGGTAAGTAAAAAGATGCCAGAAACGACCAGCTGAACAGCTAAACCTTGGGCCTTGAATACACTTTTAACACAAGTTCCATTGACCATTAAAATCACAGTCATTGTTTAAAGAGCATCTAAATAGCCCTCTGGCATCTCCTCTCACCACTGGTTAAAACCATAAAGACACAGCAGCGAAAACTATACACTGCAGTTTCTATTCAATACCAAGTGGTAAGAAAGTAGGATTAATACAACGAGAGAGAGAAAAAGAGTAAGCGCCCATTTTTGCGCATACATTACCATGGCTCCATTCTCTGGCATCATGTTTGGTGCGACCATGTTTGGAGTTCCCTCTGGGCCCATGGCTCCGCCCCTTCCGCTCATGCCCATGCCCATCATTGGGGGGGGGCCCTGGTTACCACTGGCCCCAGCAAAGGAGGCGGGGTTAAAACCATCTACACGCAAAACAATGTAGCATCGTTTGGTCACACTGGAAGTAAACCCCACCCATCACACTCCCCGTTGGCACTGTTTGTGTTGTTTTAGAGGGATTGTACAAATCTCTCAGGTGTGACAGAACAAGCTAACGTTGGTTGTTGGTCACAAGAAAAATAAACAACTGGTGTTGCTGAAGTATTATGAGAAGAAAATATGTTCTAAATATTTAGCCTTCCAGTAAACCTTTGAAACTTAGTCATGTGAAAAAGTAAACACTCCTCTTGGATTTTTTGGTGGGGGATTAATAGATATCTGAGCTAAATTCCAATTACATTCATTGATAAAGGTAATCCAATTTAAGAAATCACACAAACAAACATCTAAACTTTTTAAGCCATTGCAAGTAAAATAAACTGAAATGCTATTTATAGCATAGAAAAACTAAATACAGTCCTAGCCTTAATAGCTGGTTTTGCCCCATTTTCAATGAAATAACATCTAATCATTTCTTTTTACTGTCAGTCTCTTACATCACCTTGGAGTATTTTTTGCCCACTCTCCTAAGGAAGCAAAGCAGCCCCAATCCATAATGCCACCACCTTCACGCTTTATGTATGGCATGAAGGTATTCTTTTCAAAGGCAATGTTTTGTGTTTGCCAAACATGGAGTCTGGGATTGGGGCTAAACAACTCCACCTTTGACTGATCTGTCCAGAACACATTGTTCCAGTAGCTTTGGTCTTTATCCAGGTGGTGCCAGGCAAATGTCAGTTGTGTCTTGATACTGTATCTTTCTGAGAGCAGAGGCCTCTTCCTTGCTGACTTTCCATGTAGGCCAAGTTTGTGCAGTCTCTTCCTGACAGTTGACTCATGCACTTCAACATTCATTGTGACAAGAGAGGCCTGTAGATCCTTTGACATTACCCTGGGGTTCTTAGATGTCTGTAAGTTTTTTCACTCAGCTCTTGGCTTTAATTTGTGGGACGACCTGGAATTCCCTCCATTGTAGATGATCTGCAGGACAGTGGAATGATGTACTTCAAATTGGCTGTAAATGGCTTTGTAACCCCTTCCAGAGTTGTGGGCATCAAAAATCTTTCTTCTGAGGGTTTCAGATAGATCTTTTGATCTTAGCACGGCGTTACCACAAACCTGACCAAGTCTTTATGAAAAACTGCCCCCCACCCCCACAATATACTGTATTGATTTTCTAATTATTTTCACCTGTTTTTAGGCAGCTGATTTTAATTTAGTCTACGTTATGTGAAGGTAGAGGTGTACTAACATTCTAGGCATAAGGAAATTGCATTATTGTTTATTTTAACTGCATAAATGTTTCAAATGTTATTTTCTGTGTGCAATTTGTTAAATTGGGTTACCTTTATCAATGAATGTGGTTGAAATTTAGCTGAACTATCCATGTATTGATATATAACTTTCCAGGGGGTGCACTTTTTCACATGACCGTATGTCTGAATTTGTTACTCTGTGGTAACTGCCGATAAAAAAGTAAAGAGTTTAATACCTTCATTTGTGATTACAAATTGTAGGTTATATTTCAGAATGATAAACCTGTGAAAAATGTACGATATGTTTAGTTAATAATGTTGGTAATTATATACAAGCTCATGTAAAAAAAGAAAACAACCAAAAACCAACGTTAGCAGATAGAAAGACGCCATCAATATTGTGAAACTTCCCAGGTCACTTCCCAGGGAACAGATATCATACCATACAGTCAATACAGTAAGAGTTCCATTACAGTACAAGAGCATTGGGGGACAAACTGTGTGAGGCCTTTTGATTGTCTGATTGAATGGCAGATAATAGGCCAAAGACCTCCATCAAAGTTCTGCTTCTAGGTTAAAACTCAGGACTGCACATCACCATTGCCAGATACTCCTCCCTGGACCCAAACACCATTCACAACGTCAACAGTGACACAAAACAAGTCAGTAATCAGTACGTTGACATGTAATTCATAAATGACAAATGGTGCATCACCTACTAAAGGAAGTAAGTGTTCACAGTGGTGTCTAACTACTGGATGAGACAGCTGTACAGGTTTTGAACTGATCCCATTCACACAGATGGAAATAAAGAAAGTATGAACCTTTCCTAAAGGGATAGAGGTACAGAGGAATGATACTGTAAAAATAGGAACCAAAACAGTTGTACCTAGTCAACACCCACACAATCACTTATTCTATGCCTGTAAATAAAGTATAGTCTACCAAATTTTAGGACTGGTGGCTGATGCAATAAATGCAACAACTAATAATGCTATTTGAACTTGAACTTTAGTCACTGTTCCAATCAGGCAACTTTTGAATGTGATAAACATGGAGGTCTGTATAAAGAGCACAAGTTTGTACAGACCATGCACAAGGCTAAATATTATGAAAACGAAAGGTTACGACTAAAGACCTGAGATTGATTTTCCTCTAACCAGTTTAGTAAATATCAGATGAGACAACAGTGAAAAGATAATGAGTATTAAAAGTAATTATGTACATTTCACACTAAGGGTTTGTCATGTATACTTATGACTAGGTATGTACCCCATTTTTGATAAACCCCCCAAAATACACATATCACCCCAAAATACACTAAAGCAATTATTCAATCCAATGGTGGGCTATAGCTATTGCAACATTCAAGGGCTAAAACGTATTGAGTTGACATACGCAGCATTCATTCTGAACGAAAATCTCTGCAAACATTGCCTGTAAAAGCCTCAATGCCCGTAACCGATTTTCTAATTGAATTCAGGCATTACAATAGCTCTCCCACACCCAACCATCCACATTCGAATGAGGAGCACATGCACATAAAACCACAGCATGTTGTTAGACTATGCTGAAAAAACACATCCTTCACCAAGCAGTGTCACAGGTTCGTATGGGGGTGATGTGCAGACCCAAGTTTCATGAATGAAGTGGTCAGAGAGCCACCTTAAGCCTCAAACAGCCTGTCCCGCTCAGAGCAGCATCTTATAGGAAGTACATCTGCAGCCCTGCTCATGGCCTTTTAATGCCTGTTGATCTGAAGGAATGACACAGGTCCAGATTGCCTTTCAAAAGGTTTGGCTGTCTTCTGTATGGCTAATGTTTTAACTGCCCCCGCCCCAAATTCTCACGTTTCCCAGTTCAGAGTTCAAGGAGAATTTGGTTTAAGCTAACTTTTAGCCATACAGCAAACATCCTCACAGTCCTTGACATCTGCAGGCACCAAAAGGGTTTAGGACTCGTTTATGGTTGTTTACGGACCAGTCAGTGCTGAGTCATCATCATGACCCTACCTCCCATATTAATGCCTCCACGAGGGCCCAGTTCACCCATTCTCATTTCCTGTTCTCTCTGGAAAAAGTGAAGAAGAGGGGTGCACCCGTAAACCTTGTGGACAGTAACTACTAGTACGATTAGGACATATCTAGAGCGATTCCTCATACTTCTCAGCACTCAAGTAATAACCTTTATAATGCTCTCCAACTAGATGTCCTGAAGGAGGAGTTACAATAACGTGAGGATGGATGCTGTGACTGTTAATTAAGGAGCTATATGGAATGAGTATCTGAAATTCTATGTTTGTATGTTTGATAAATTACATGTTTATCCAGTATAAATTCTTAAGTCAACGCGGCACATTTAACATGCCAACATGTCTGTATTTGATGATTACCAAACAAATTGGGGACATGTTGTTAACAAAGAAAAAATGGTTACTGATAAGTATTTAAGAAAAGACCTAGAAAAAAGTAGATAAATCCCCAAACCCCCTCCCCACATTGACGTTCAGGAGTGCTGAACATTAATAGTACATGTTCACCACACACACACACACACACACACACACACAACATGAAACTGTAATAACAAATTATTAATACATTGACGTCCGCAACCACACACACGCACAATCACTCATGCGTCTTATCATGAAGTACATGCTATGATCCTGGCCCAACTCTCTCAAACACATACAAACATGTGGAAACATCATTATTGACCCTCCCCGGACACTCAAACGCCACTAATCTGTAAATACATTAACCCTCAACACATTCTTCCCACTCACAAACCGTCACAGAAACATAATACACATACACAGGGAAGGTAGTTACGCACTTTGGACACTGGCTAGTCAGGCTAGTAAAATAATTACTAGACCGTGTCCAAATTCTGTGCCAGGCAATATGTCAAAATGAAGTTTTAGTAGTACATGGGCTAGTTGTTTTACTAGCTGGGTCTGAAAAAGGGACTAGCGTCAGGCTAGCAAAATTCTGGACACAAAATATTCTTATATACTACGTAAAATTATCAGAAGTGATACCAGTAGGAAAACATTGTTTAGAACAGACGTTCTTCTCTGTAACTTGTAACAGGGAATGGTCAGCTCTACATATTACATTTCTATCAGCTACATTCTAAACATTCAGCACCACAGAACACTGCTAGTCCAAAGTGTAAAAGTAATGCCGACATCTAAATTGTAAATGAAAACCTAAATGTAATAGATTGCAAGATGGAAGAGTTTCTTTTAAATATAATTATGACCATATTTGGCCAATACGTGCATATAAATTCAATATATTTAAATTATTTAAATCCTAAGTTACATAAAAACACTGAGATGCAAAACATTCTTTTGACAAAATACTTAACAGATCGCATTCCATAATTTTGTTGAGGGTATGTCAGTATTCAGTTACTCCATCTTAATATACTTACCTGGAATATAGTGGAAATGTTCAGTATTGAAGATAAAACACATTAATCAGCCACTCCCTCTTTCGTACAGCCACTCCCTCGTCCGTACAGCCACTCCCTCATTCGTACAGTCACTCCCTCATTCGTACAGCCACTCCCTCATTCGTACAGCCACTCCCTCATTCGTACAGCCACTCCCTCATTTGTACAGTCACTCACAAATGAATGACACAGTCATAATAAAACCATATGCGTCCACACTATTTCTCATCATATTCACTCACACTCTCTGTTCAGCAGAGGTAAGTTCATTAAAACGAACTGACAGCATTACAACATTTTCAGTCTATAATGCTAATTAAATGTAACAAAAACTATTTCAGGACTGTTAAACAACTAACAAAACAAGCTGTATAGTTTGTGTTCAAGCTCTACTCTAGTGTATTGATAATCTGAATATCTAATAAAGGTATTCTGCCTGAACCAATTTGAAGATCAATTTTCCAGAATTTGAGTTTAAGCTACTACTGAAATAAAAGACAATAACATTCTTAAATGTTACAATAATAGGCCAATATATACCGCACTGTAATGTTTTGAATGTTTTACACAAACACAACTTTGGCTCTCTGCTCTAAAGAATTACTCATTTTTAAGTTTGCAACACTTTCAAAGTGATATTGGCACACATTGAATACAAAGTGGCACCAAATGTATACATAAACTGAAGTGTATGCAATAGGTTCTACTGCCTTTTCAGCTTTGTCTTACTGACAATTTTACTGACATTCCCTTGGCTGTTCATCTGTCGACATGGCACTAAAGTAGGGGAGGAAGACATGCATGTGGGGTTTATGTGAGAGTTGGACTGGCATTTTCTGAAACTGAAGCCAATCCAGCAAGACTCCCAGATCCTTTAATGGGTGAAGGTCAACACAGAGTAACAGTTGTTTAGGACTAAAGGGGAATTCTAAGAGAAGTGTAAGGGTGGCTGTATCAGCAGAGGGAGCTTTGTACGATATGTCCAGACGGTCCTCTTTCTTTACGGCCTCAACACACCATAGAAACAGAGAAGAAAAGTTATTATGCATCAACATCATATGACAGATGACATCCATAGGCATGCAGTAATACATGTGGGCTAGGTAGATGAAGGCATGTTTCCTGACAGTGTCCGTATGGTTCCCAACCCACCAGCGCAGAGTTGTTGCGATCACTAACATGTTGACTGAGCGCTTTGCAAGTGCTGCACATTCAGACCAAGATTTAGAATTAAATGAAAGAACAGCAGCTTTTACAAAGGGAACCCAATTGACATTTTCCACCACCTACGGATGTTTAATCAGATCAGTTGTTTCGGTTGTTTACGCAGCTATTACAATCTCCCTAAACAGCTGATTGTAAATCTCAGTTTCATGTTTTTACACCCCAAGGATATAGCCTAATTCTAGTTAATGTCATTATCATTTTTACAGCAATTTGTGTGACATCCATATTTTTTAATCACAATAGAAAAGCTTGGACTTCACAGAGGACGGGTTGTTCTTTCTTGAACACACTCAAAAAGCACCACACATTCTGCTGTGAATAGACACATTATGAATTAGCCTTACCCTTCCGAACATTGCCACAACAAACCTGTCTGATACAGGATCAAGACTGCTTTATTTAGAGTCAAAGCAATATTCTGCTCTTGAATGACCCTCTCATTTCAAGGTGGGACAAAATAACATAACAGTTTTCTTACCATCTCTCTTGATCGGTCTGGCTAGTTCACTAAGAACGAAATTAAAGTTCATCACAAGCAGGTTAATGTTCATCTTAGCATTCTAGGATTTCATGGTTCTGAGTATTGAAAGTTTGGGATCTTTTAGGAGTAGTGCATGACCCTGGGATGGGCAACTCATTCTAATTGGTTCAGATGGGCTATTCTTATTATCACATTTGTATGTTCCACCCCCCCCCCCCCTCTTGTGATATTAAATTGTATCTACGACCTGGACCTCGTCATAGCAACCCCTAAAAGAAACGGGGTGAATGGAGGCCACAGCCATTCTACCTCACCCACCCTCCAACCAGTAGAGTTATGTCAACATAACGTTAGTGACAGCATGTAATAGAACACCCGGCCTTCACTGCTGCAGTCAAACAGAGGTCAAAATCCAGGAAAAAAACAAAACATCCTTCGATAACCATATAGACATAAGTTGGGACACCTATTCGGTGTTTCATACCACTAGGAGTAATGCCAGTATTGAAGATGCACTGCTGAGAAGGGTTTATATTCCTGAACAGACGTTTGGTAAGAAAAGCACCTCCTGACCCAAGGGTAAAACCATGACCAACCAATATGAAAATATCCAGGCAGGATAGGTTAAAACAAAACTGTGGCTGATAGTTGCCACTTTAAGCCCAGTGGAGGGTTCGTTTCAGAAATAACGGTGCTACTAATCTCCCCCATCTGAAGGAGAAAGATAGCAGTTAGAAGTAAATTGTAGATCTGGTTTATGACTTTCATGCTTAAGGGACTTAAAGAGCAACACATCATACCAATTCCGCAATTGTTTTTTTATTGTACTGCATTTATACTTCCGTTTAGCAAATGTGGATTGAAAGGGCAGCTATTGATGTTTGTCTAGTATAAAAGCAGCCGGCATTAATGTCCTTAAAATAAGCAGAATCTAAAGGTAGCGGCACGTTGCAGTGATTGTAATCAGAAAATGGGAGAAGAAACCACTAGTTAAAGAGTTAGACTGAATTTGTATTCCTTGTGCAAATAAATTAGTTTCTAGACAGCGTTCACGGCTGAGAATGACGTGATCGCTAATTGAAACTTGTCTAAGAGGTGCTAATTCCACTAGCTTCCGAGCACAAAACAAGCGCCTACATATGCACAACTCTTAAGATAAATCAGCAATAAAAAACACTGTGGATCCTACGGAGGACATTTAAAGTACAAGAAATTAGAACATGTTTAAAAAAAACACAAAGCCAGAGATTCTGGGGACTTCTCCCATAGCCTTTAGGCACATTGAAAAACTGATTGTCCGATTTACGTTAATCAATTTGAACAATTAGCCACCAAGGAGGCCTTCGAAATCTACAGCCATAAGGATACAAACAGGATTTCTGATTATAGTTATCTATAACTAGTGAAGATAGGCCGATATGTTAATATGGGACAATATGAGATTCCTATATTCATTATTTAGAATGATGGTGGGGCCAATATTGTTCATAAGAATAAGGTCAAGCAACAGACATTGGGGACAACAAAGCTACAGACTGGCAGAGGGTGAAAACGACTGTCCACTGCCCGAGATGACCGTCAACTCATTCGAATGTCACTCAACAACTGTAGGAGGACATCAAGTGACCTATAAAAAGAATGGCTAACAGCAGCTGGGGTGAAGTGTACGGTGAGGACGGTTCGAAACAGGCTCCTAGGGGCAGGGCTGAAGTCGTGCAATGCTAGAAAAAAATACTTAATCAATGAGAAGTAAAGAAGAGCCCGGATGAAGTTTACAAAAGAACATTAGGATTGGAGCGTATAGGAACAGAGGATGGTTATCTTCTTTGACAGGTAACATTTTCAGCTTTGCCCAACACCAATGGTTAGAAACGCTGCAGTGTCTCGCACCCACTGTGAAATTTGGTGGATCGGTGATGATCTGGGGAATCAGGCTGGGCTGGAATTGGGCTGATTTGTCTTTGTGAAGGACGCATGAATCAAGCCAAGTACAAGGTTATCCTTGAAGAACACCTGCTTCCTTCTGCTCTGACAATGTTCCCCAGCTCTGAGAATTGTCCAGCAGGACAATGCTCCATGCCACACAGCCAGGTCAATCAAGGTGTGGATGGAGAACCACCAGATCAAGACCCTGTAATGGCCAGCCCAATCCCCAGGCCTGAACCCCATTGAAAACCTCTGGAATCTGATCAAGAAGACGACGGATGGTCACAAGCCATCAAACAAAGCCGAACTACTTTAATTTTTGTGCCAGGAGTGGCATAAAGTCTCCCAACAGCAATGTGACAGACTGGTGGAGAGAATGCCAAGACTCATGAAAGCTGTGATTAATTATCAGTGTTATTCCACCAAATATTCATTTCTTAACTCTTCCTAAGTTAAAACATTAGTATTTTGTTGTTGAAAATGAATATTAATTTGTTTTCTTTGCATTATAGAGAGGTCTGAAAACAATGCATATTTTTTTTGTTATTTTGACCAGTTTTCTATAAATGAACACTCTAAATGACTATTTTTATTTGGAATTTGGGAGTAATGTTGTCAGTAATTAATAGAATAAAACAAAACAGTTTATTTTACTCAAACACATACCTAAGAATAGTAAAACCAGAGAAACCGATAATTTTGCAGTCGTCTTAAATTTTTTCCCAGAGCTGTATAAAATCAAAGGGCCATGCTGCGATTTTCATGGTTTTTCCAAGTTTGTTAAAACACCAATTCATAGCTAGGAATTAAATAAAACATGCCACCTGCCAGGTAAGCCTACTTTCTATTTTCTGCAAAACCTTCTAAACATTTCAGTCATGGTTAAGGTTAACCTGGCAACACAGGGGGATAAAATGCACACAACATACAGACACAGGATATATTCCTGGATAATGTTGGCCAGATAATGTGTTAGGATTGTCTGTTTAAGCCAATAATGCCTATACAAGAGTGGGATAATGTCAATGTTGCATTTAATAAGATAGAAGTAAGCTGTTTCAGATACTTGTGAAATAAGTTAATGACGGTTTGTAGTGGAAAATAAAAATTGTAATCAGCATAATTTCAGAAATTTCGTGCAATCTACTAAATAGGCAGTGGCCTATTGAGGACCACTGCTTTATATCAACGTCATCCCTAGCCAACTATATAACCTATAATATAGCAGTAATCCTACAGTGAGTTACTGACATAGAATTCTTGCATTCCTTAGGTAAAACAGTTCCATTTGATTTATCAATGTTCAACCTGTACATCATCCTCAGTTTTTCCACCAAATCATCGAAACCATGGGTCAACCACAGGAGGCCCGCAGGGAACTGATTTTTATATATCTAACCCATAGGTCCCACATAGCCTAGAAAACATTGATTTTCTTAATCCATCTTTATTTTGAGACTTTTTGATGGGGACATTCTCTTGCTAGCAAGCAAATGGTTTGATCTCAACCTCCCCAACAATGAACGCACAGAGAAACAGGCCTACATCACCACAAACATAACTTACTTTCATTTACACATACATTGGTGATTTTATGAGTGCAAGCACCATGTAAATTCCTCAGTTCTTTAGCCAACGGATGGTTAGAATTAGCCAACACCACAAACATTTCACTTTTGTAGTAGTCTATGCACTAACAGCTCCGGACAGGTTAATTTATAGTTATAAAATCATAAATATTTCTTATACACCTGTTATACAGGTTTTAGTCATGCCAAGAACAGAAGTGCAAGTTATTAAGCCAGTGCTTCAGCCACTGTAGTAGAAAAGTAAAACTAAGCCATAGAAGATCTGAAGGTTACATTAACCATTTCTGCACCAGGCTGGTAAGTGGGCCTGGGTGGTTACCGACCCACCGACTGCAGAGATTGGCTCAACCAGGAACATCAGCAGTTTTGACACACACACACACATATATACACACATACATACACATATATATATATACACACATACATACATACATACACACACACACACACACACACACACACACACACACACACACACACACACACACACACACACACACACACACACACACACACACACACACACACACACACACACACACACACACACACACACACACACATATATATATATATATATATATATATATACACAGTGGGTATAGAAAATAATCGCCCCCCTTTAAAATAATCACATTTTGTTGCTTTGCAGCCTGAAATGAAGACAGAAAGTTTTTGTTTCATTCAGCTGTATTTACTCAGTGCAGCTTATAACATCCAAGTGAAAGATATAACACCAACATGTCAGAAAAATAAAAATACAATCACTGAGTTAGAAAAAGGATCACCCCCTTGTGTCAGTATTTTGTTGAACCACCTTTTGCTTTAATTACAGCCTTTAGTCTGTTGGGATATGTCTCTACTAACTTTGCACATCTAGATATTGCAATATTTGACCACTCTTCTTTGCAGAACTGCTCAAGTTCAGTTCAATTTGATGGTGACCGTTTGTGGACTGCTGTCTTTAAGTCATTCCACAGATTTTCAATGGGGTTTAAGTCCGGGCTCTAACTAGGCCATGCAAGGACATTCACCCTTTTCTCCTTCAACCACTGTGTGGTCAGTTTTGCTGTGTGCTTTGGGTCATTGTCATGTTGGAAGGTAAATCTTCTCCCCATTGACAACTTTCTGGCAGAGAACAGCAGATTTTCCTCAATAATCTGACTGTATTTTGCCCCATCCATTTTTCCTTATATCCTAAGTGCTCCAGTCCCTGCTGTAGAGAAACAACCCCATAACATGATATTACCACCTCCATTCTTTATTGTAGGAATGGTGTTATTTGGATGGTGAGCTGTATTGGATTTTCGCCAGACATATAATTTGGCATTGAGGCCAAATAATTCAATTTTAGTCTCATCTGACCATAACACCTTTTTCCACGTGGCCTTAGAATCTTCAATGTGTGTTTTGGCAAAGCTCAGTCGTGACTGCATGTGGCCTTTCTTGACGAGTGGCTTTTTTCTTGCAACCCTTCCATACAAGCCACATTTGTGGAGAATTTGTGATATTGTTGTCACATGCACACAATGACCACTCTTTGTCATGAATTCCTGCAACTGCTTCAGAGTTGCTGTAGGCCTCTTGGTAGCCTCTCTGACCAGTTTCCTCCTGGCTCTTTCATCCAGTTCGGAGCGACGTCCTGACCCAGAGAGGGTCTGTGTTTTACCAAATACCTTCCACTTCTTAATAATAGACTTCACTGTGCTTCTAGGCACTGATAAAGCCTTTGAATTATTTTTGTATCCATCTCCTGACTTGTGCCTATCCACAACTTTATCCCAGAGATCTTTTGACAATGCCTTGCCACCCATAGTTGATTGTTTTCTTAAGTTGCACTACCAAGGACAGAAATGCTTCAGGAAAAGCTTGTTTCATGCTAAGCTAATCAAAATGACCACAGCTGATCACAGTTGAAAGTCAATTGGCTTTGTGTGCTATTGAGAAGGTGATTAACTACACCTGGTTGGGTTTACAAGTAATTTTTAGGAGGGCGGTGATTCTTTTTCCAACTCAGTGATTCTGTTTTTTAATTTGTTGGTATTATATCTTTCACTTGGATGGTTATAAGTTGTAAATACAGCTGAATAAAACCAAAATGTTTTTTGTCAGTTTTCATTTCAGGCTGTAAAGCAACAAAATGTGATTATTTTAAAAAGGGGGGTGATTCTTTTCTATACCCACTGTATACACACACACACACACACATAATATATATATATATACACACACACACACACATCTATATATATATACACATACATATACATATATATATATAAATAACATAAGGATAGGATAAACGTACAATTGGGCATTTATGCAGAGAGACCGACTGAATGATTTGTCACTGCCAAAGTCTGTGTGTGGAGTGGAGAACAGAATAGAGCGACGAGCGGAGCATGTGGAACTTGGTTTGAGCGCAGAGCAGGTTTCCACAGTTTTGCAGTGGCAGCTCTGTCTCGCTCCAGTTTCGCTCTGGTAGTGCTCAAGTGAGGGCTTGTGGGCAGGCTCTGCCAAGCATTTCTATGTTGCAAATTGTCTATGTAAAGTGATTTCATGGATAGCCTAAGTGATTACTAAGTAGCCTACATAATCACAGAAGTAGATGGGGTATGTGTTAAATTATGCTTTTAGACAAAACAACTGAGCAATATGGTGACGCAGTGTTTTGTGGGAGAATGGAGCTGGGTTTTTTTGCAGAGTGGGAAAAGGGACACAGGGATTTTCCGATGATCAGCTAAGATACTCTGATACTGCATTTACAGAGAAACAATACAGCGTTGTATGACCCCTGTGTGAAGAATAACCCAAAGACATTTTAAGATTGTCACTAGAGCTTCATGCTCCCCGCTAAGAATGTGGCGCCTTTGAGATTATAAACAGGCCTAGGAAATCACTGTCAATTTCAATGTAGAATCTAACTGGACTAACTGCCAAATGGCAAAGACGGCTTTATCATAAATTCAAAATGGACCGCTAAATGAAAGTTGGGAAAGTTGTAGTTTCCGACCATGAGCAGCAGTATTGGTGTGATAAATGCTTTGTGTTGTGTCTATTGTATGCTTGGTTTACTACATGCTAGTTCTAGTGTGTCAATGAGGGCAGGGGCCAAATTGGAAAAGGCAACCAATAAGGAAGATGTATTATTCTACTTTCTTATAATATTTGTTGCAGCATTATTATTATTATTATTCGACTGCAATTTTAACATTTATATCTATAAAAGGTGACCACATAAACATTACCGAATTCTGTTCAGAAAGAACACTGCAACCAAACTGCAAATCCCTAAAATCACGTGATTCCGCTGAAGGTTATTACTGTTATTAAAGTAATTACTCTGCACTAATATATTACATCAGATTGTAGTTGAAGTATTATATCTTGGCTTGAGGCCAAGCCCTGACCTACACCCTGCCAAATAAACATTAGGCTCACAGCTTCTCTGACCAATGCAAATTAATCAGGATCAAATTTTTTATTATATAAATAAATAAATAACTGGCAATGGAAACCAGAATAAAAACTAGTTAGATAACTTGAAATGATAACTTCCTCTTCGACAAGTGTTGAAAATGTGTCCTACAGCCACGTGCTGACAGGTTACGCTGCCACTACTCTGTAGAAAGATGAGGAGCAACTCATGCTGGGAGAACTTGGCACTCATTCGATGCTCCTGCTTGCTTGCTTTGTGACACGATGCAATGCTTACTTTGCTCTTGTCGGCACATCTCAAAAATACAAATCAAACTTCTATGGTGGTAATGATTTAATAGTGGTGTGCTTCCACTACTAGGGGAACGAAGGGGAAACCTGCCTCAGGCAGAATCAATTGAATGCAAATGTGAACACTGCTTTTCTGGAGAAAATTGTGATGGACTTGATTGACCTAGAGAACAATCTGATTTATTGTGTATACAGAAAACTAAAATTGAGGCGGCAAAAGTGAAACCCTCCGGACTGAGGTGAAAGTCTTCAGAATGTTTCCAGGGCATACAGGCTGTTCGTTAAGTTACGTTTGAACTGCTCTGGCCTGTGTCGGCGCCTGTTTACTGACCTTGTCAGCATAGTTGGGCTTGAAGCCGTCTGCTTGGCGCCTCATCTCGTCTTGCTCTCGATGGCGCTGCATCATCTCCTCCTCCTGCCTGCGCCTCTCCTCGTGCCTACACACAAGGGAGGAAGATTAACACGCGCACCATCACACAGCTACACACCTCAGACTCTCTTCACGACTGCCGTGGAGAATCAATGGCAGTACCTGCCTACATACAAACCTCATCTCGATATTTTTGCGTTTCTGCAGCTCCTGGTTGCGTAGCTCCTCCAAACGTCTCAGTTCTTCTTGACGCCTCATCAAGTCTGAGAGAGAAAAGGGGGCGTTTGTTTTCACGGTTTTAAGAGACAGTAGCCCAATGGCTACGCCTGATAATCAACACACGGATGAGGGAAAAGGCCAGGTGTCATGCTTGAGATGGCCTTAGGGCGTGTTTCATCAGTGGTTTCCTTTGCGAGTGTACCTTGTCTCATCATCATGAGCTGGTGCTCGTGCTTTGCGGCCTCCATCTCTTGCTCCAGCTTCTCCTTGGCCTCCCTGATGTTGCGGTCCACCTGGTCCCTCTGCTGTTTCTCCATCTCGTCCAGGGCCTTCCAGCGGGACGAGTACTCAAACTCAAACGTCCCCGGCTGGGCGAAGCGCGGGGGCTGCTCCCTCTCCCTGGAGAGGCAGAGGGGTGGGCCGGGTCAGGGGATAAACTACGAGCCTGTGTCCTGTGGTTAAGACTCCTGTATAGAGTACCCAATATCCCCCGAGAGACAACATACTTGTGATACTGAGCAGTTTTCTGCAGCAGCTTCTCCGGGAGTCCGTCCTCTTCATCCAGCTGCTCAGTGGGCTCCACTATGACCGGCCGAGGAGACCTGGGATGCAAAACAGTTGGGTAGCAGTTATTACCCACGCAGCATGGAAATGATTTGACATGTGCGGGTATTCAAAGAGCTAGGTAAGGTAAGCGTGGACAGTCTTACGTGGTGAGAAGAAGAGCCCCGTCAGCACAGCGGTCCAAGGCTTTACGCGCGGCAGGTTTGTTGGCAAACTCGACAAAGCCCTTCCCTGTGGGCCTTCCGCGGTCGTCTACCACAACAATGGCCCTCTCCACAGGGCCGAACTCGGAGAAGGCCTCCTCCAGGAGCTCATTGGAGACGACGGGGGACAGGTTACGCACCGTGAGGGCAGAGCCATGCGTGGCGAAGCGGATCCGGATCGGACGATTCTTAAGCACTTTGCCATCCAGCTCTGCCTTGGCGATCTCGGCCAGTGTCCTGGTTTCCTAAAAGACAGAGTTAGGACATATTAATGTAAACGTCTTTTTAAATGCGTTACCATATATCTCAAATTTACATTTTCACCTAGATTCGTTTCCTTCCGATTTTTTCAATTCAAGCATCGCAAGAGGCTCAAAAACTTCTGTGTCTATGTCAATGTCTGCTTGCACATGGCTGATCCACCCCCAAAATACAAAAAAATCTGTTCTTAGATGCCACTACTGAGCGTGTTCGAAATGGGGAATAGTAATCCAGCTATGAAACTATATCAGAAATACATTGGGAAATACACTGAAAACATCAATAGTAGGTTTTTGGTATGCTACAAATCAAAACTACCATGAGTTGGGATAATTCATAGTTTGTCTGCCCCTGGCACAAACTCAAATTAAATGTTAAATAGGAAAACCATGGCACAGGGTAAAGACATTTAATTGATTCCATGTTGCTCGGCAACAGCTCTTTTTGATAAGCGGGGTGCAGCAAGGGCTAAAGGTTTTGTGGCAGGAGGCTTTTGATTTGTAAAAGTAGCTAGATCGATTACTTTTTGGTGGTATACATTTAATAGTGTTTAACATATGTATCATAGCTTTGTGGGCCTGGTCCCCTTTGAAAACAAAGATTCGGACCTTTGGTTAATAGACCAGATTTTGGCGAGGTCAAGGCAAAGTATAGGCATGTGCTGATAAGATCCCATTTCAAATGTTAATAAAAATGATCCTCATTTTATTTACATAGAAATGTTGACCTGACAATGCAAAATAATGTAAATAGCCCTTATAACAGTTGCTTTGTGAGGAGATTTAAAAAAATGCCAGCTGAAATGTACCAGTGTCCCAGCTCTGCCCCAGGTAATAAGATAACATAAAAATGCGCAAAAAATACTTTTCCTGAACTGCTCTTCTAGGAAAAATCTTGATGACACTAAGCTTCCTAGTACAAATCACTGGCAGAAACAAGTCACCAGGCCTAACGGTCAGTCTAATGCCAAACTGTGAATAAGCAGGCCTTCAAATCACAGGAACACCTTCAAGATAAAGCTGACAAACATGAAAATGTGTCAGGGTTCAATCTTGTGGGAGTAGTACTGACAGTGTTAGCAGCTTAAGAGATTGGTTTGAATCTAGGGTTTAGATCGGAAAAAATTACCTTAACACGCACACTTTTGGCCGTCGTATCATGCAAACTGAAAATGTTGTTTGGAGAATGTTTGCACATTGGGAAGAGGTCTCTGAGACATCATAATATAATGTTGGCAACCCACAGATGTATGAAGGCCTTATAAAATACACCTGCAAGATTTCTCGCCAGTGTGCAAACACTCTTCATAATGCATCATACCAGTGTACCATATGCATTTATTTATTTAGGCCTGTTGAGGCAGCTTTCTCTGACATGAGTGCAGTGTTGTGCATCTGGGCTGTGTAGTTGGAAACCGAAATCTAAACACTTTAAGTAAACACTTGGGTAAATCCTCAATTTAAATGTGACATTGCGGGTCAGCAAGAACTAGTGAGCTGCCTTACGGATTCAATATGCCCGAAACAATACAATAGAAAAGCAGGCGCCTACATTTTATCAGACCAATGTGGTTTTATATATATTTGACAATCTGGAAAGTTACATAACATTTATAGTATGTTATACATATTTAATAACTCATTATTCAAACAAATCTGGTGAAAAAAATAGGTTTTCCCATGCAATGTGTCTTTTTTTTTTTAAACGGTGTACCTCCATTACTCACTTAGATTTCGTAGCACATTAAACTGTGAATGTATCCACAATGATTTAGTTGGAAAGAGTAGAAATTCAACTTAATTTAGGTATTTAAATCATACTTAACTTGGTAGAATAAATGTTTTAATGATGTACAGAATGTTAACTGTACGGAATACTGTGAGTGTATGGAACAACATTAGTGCACAGTAATGTTGACACAAGATTAAATAATTAAAAAAAACATGCAAAACAGCACCATCTTCTGGATCATTCTGGCATGTCGCCCAAGAGATGAGACGCCAGGGTAATAATTATCCAGGGGAAACACTGAAAAAGCTATCGATATGAATGATCACTATTTAACGCAGTCTTACCAGTCGAATGAAGCCGAAACCTCTATCTCGGTTGATAAAAACCTCGTTAGCCTCGCCATACTTCGAAAACAGCTTTTTGAAATCATCCTCGGTCAGGTCAGTAGGTAGGTTACCGATGAACAACCGACACCGCTGGGTGAAGGTTTTCTCCCCCGGTCTCCGAAAACTCTTCATATCCAGTGTCATCTCCAGCGACTCTACGGATCCGCCCTCCCCCTCTGCTGCAGGGCTGGAAGCCGTCGGCAGCTGTGATGTAGGGGTTTGCCCGTCCTTTTTCGGCCCTCGCTCCATGGATGGGGAGTCCGCGTTGCGCTTTGTGTGCTGCTGTTGCTGAGGTTTCGGCGACGGTGCGTTGTTTTGAATGTTGACCTGTTTTAGATTTCGGTTAGCCATACTTAAGCTATGTAAATTCCTCAAAATATATCACATGTATCCAACAATATAGAATATAGAAAAAAAGTGTAGCTTTAAAAGGGCTGATGCTTTTAAAGACACAAAGAAATATTGCCCCCGCACAGTCATCAGTTGAGGAACTGTGACTGCTCTTCAAAATGGCGAATTAGAAGATGGCTGCGTGCGCAGCCGAATGTTGATGTGGCCACTAGGTGGTGTGCGAAGACTTTTGCAAGATCACAGACGTCAAGTGGATGTCGACGTGTAGCACTTTTTTCTGTATTAATATTATGGGAATATTCAATGTGTTTCTGCTGACGCTAAACATTCTAAATGATTGTGTAACTTTGCTATTTAAATGTGGATATTAAAAAGTATTATCCATATAATTATTTATTAAACATAATCTCAACCTTCACCCCAAAAGCCTATAGCTAATCCTAAACCCTATTGTAGCTGTTACTTTTAATTAGCTCTTACTATTGTCTTGTATATGAAATGTATATAGTGAAAACTGTTTACACACAAATATTTTGACTTTACCATTCTTGCAGGGACTCTGAAGATGATTCCATTAAAAAAATAATATTTTCTAATTCTGACCCATAACCTAACCTCCAAAATGTAACACTAACACTGACTGTAAAACCAACCCTAATCATAATTACAACCCCAATCACAATTATAACTTTTACTCTAAGCATAACCCACAAGTCAAAAATATTTTTTTTCCACCCTGAGCATTAAAAAAGTGTTCCCTTTTTTATTCCCTTATTGTGGATGAAAAACACACACCATATAATTTTAGAGTGCATATCACATTCAATCATTCAAGAAAAATACAAAGATCTCCAGGAGTCCACACACTGTAAGCCTATGTACATGGCCAAGGCTGTTAAACAGTATTATTTTGTCAAATTCCATCTCTAGGCGATGAGACACAACTGTTCACAAAGTGTTCAAAGCATCACACAGCTAGAGTGTTTAAGGTATTTTAATAAACATCTTTTAACAAATAGCTACAGTACTCTGTAATGTCTGCTCCTGGCAAGCATGTGCACATACACACACAATCACACACACACACACACACACACACACACACACACACACACACACACACACACACACAATATGGGGTTAAAGTGGAGGGAAGGGGTTCATGGGGTGATCCCTTTGTACTGGATGTCTGAGACTGGTCATGTGATGAGGATGGCATCCACGGACCTCAACACAACGGAAGGGTCCTGTAGCCACATTTTTGCCCATTGTGATGACAGAAAGGATGTCATGGTTGCTGGAAACCAGACAGACACACATGCCTGGCAGTGAAACCCTCCGACATCATGTCTCAAATGACATCCTATCTCTTATGGGGTGTGAAAAGTATAAAGGTAGACGGAAATAAAAAGCCAGCTTATTCCCCCCATTGTGGGGCTGCCTTAGACAGGTTGTGGCAGAGTTATGATGCCCAACTGTTCTTAATTTCCCCATCTTGTCTGAGCCAGAAAAACCACAGATTTACATAGCATGCCACTGGGCCATGCAGTTTAAATCTGCTCCAAAAGGGGGTGCCCAGTCATTTCCCGAATTGTCCTCCTCCACCTTCGTTGTGATCTATGACAGTTGACTTCATCGTTGGGATTAGGATGAACTAAAATGCCCTTTGACACTGATTTCAAATCTGTTTTGTTTCCCCTTTAACTTAAGGTGGTAGTAACCTGGTCCTGGATCAGCAAAAGCTGGATGAAACTATTGGTACAACTAGTGGTAGGCATTTACAGTAGCTTGGTGATTGGCCAAAGTTGTTGGACAGCTCCCTGTTACCCCAAATATCTTGTTTGTTTTGTCAATTTCTATGTGTGTGATTCTGACTTAACTATATAACATGGACTGAAATGTCCCCAAACTGTTGATTCCGACTTAACTGCATTACAATGTCCCCGTTAGTCAACTTCTTCTGATTTTGCAACAGTTTGGGGACATTTGTGTCCCTGTTATATAGTTAAGTCAGAATCACACACACAGTCAGGCTTGTGGCTGAGAGACCGGGGTGGGGCAGACTTTTCACCCCAATTCGTTTTTTTGTTAGGGCTCAATCCCCTGTGCTTTCATGGGGCATAATGAAAGTGCTGCTCTCAGCAGGGTCAGTGGGATATAGGCCTGCTGGGGAGGCCAGCGGCCAGGGAGGAACTATAGCCTGCGATTAACCAGGCAATCCTCTGTCAATCACATCATATGAACTAATGTGGCCATGATAAAACAACAGGACAGAGAGAGAGAGAGGGGGGGGGGGTGCGGGGAGGGAAAGAAAGAAAGAGGTGATGAGGGGTGGAGGGATTGAGTTCAGGACAGGGTGGGGCTTTGAGGGAAGTCTGATGGGGATGGATTAATGGGTGGATAAAGAAATGTAGAGTGGATGTAAGGAAAGGGACATGAGAAGAAAGTGAGGTGAAACTGGAATATACTTCACGTTTTAATTGTAATTGTCGAAGGATCAATATCTTCCTTTCTTAGTTCAAGACATCCCCAACTATCTTTTCTTCAGTACAGCAAATTAAATCACACCCAACTGTTGTCCACTGTAGTTGGTTACGGACTGATAGATAGGCTAGCTACAGCATGTTATATGGTAACTATATTAAGTTTTGATGGATGTTCCTTGCCACACTGTGAAAACCATGTGCTTATTTCTGTTTGCTCACATCTCTTCCAACCCTCATTTGGACACGTTTCCTCTCTCCCCCCTTTACAGCTTATTTCCTTTCACCCAATAAAACACCCAGGCTGATAAGTTAGATGGTACAAAAAGTTTATTCAGTAACATTTTTGTAAACATTTGAGGTAAATGAACATTTACATCAACATGTTCTTACAAAAGGTGAGACACAAGGCACTTCTCTTCATAGACAGTGATTTCACAATGGGTATATCTGCTCTGAGCGTGTCTAAATCTCCTTCCCTGCCTCACTGGCCAATTACATCTGGCTCCACACCAGAGATTCCAAAAGTCCAACAAAATGTCAGTTTTCCAAAGGGTGGGTGGGGGTGCAGGACACAACAGTGGTGTAGAACTTTAACCTAGCCAAACACCTCACCAATCAATTTAAGACAAAAAACAATCAATACTATTTTCAAAATCAAATTTTGAGTTTGTTTTCTTTTTTAATTATCTCATAAATATAAATACTTTAAAAAATATCCAGACATCCTTTTTTGTGAGATGTCCTTCACTATTGTATCTCTTCTACTGCTATAATTGTCTTAGAACAGCATTCTGTCTAAACTGTGCAAATCTTTATCTACATACTAAAGAGTATAAACTTTAATAAACAACCGAAAAACAACAAGGTTATAAAAACTTTTTCTCAGCAGAAATTGTAAGTTAACAGTACTCTTTCAACAACTCTTGACAAAATTTGTTTGGTTGGCATTTTAGTTTTTCTCTCTTTGGTGGACTGCTGACCTAATTATTGGATTTTGGCATTTAGGATTACAACGTCACAGATCCAGTCACCTGTAGAATGAATGGTTGATATATCCACCTCCTGAAGGAACTATAGAAATAATATAATCCTGTACCCAATAGTTTTTAAAAGGATTTGAGGCACTTGGATTTTATTTTGTGTGGCAAAATGTAACGCAACTTACAGCAGACCTGATTCTCAAGGCATGTTCACACAACATACAGCAGCGCACAGCAAGAGCATTGACAGTATTAGTTTAAACCCCCTCCATCCCTAAATATACCCCTATATGTTTGTATGTGTGTGTAGAGAGAGCGAAAAAGAGAAAAGGAAGGAAGAGCCGGAGAATAGTTTAGGGGGGAAACAGCCTTTGTACAATGCTCAAATATACTGTGAGAATCCCAACTATCTGTTTTTATTTTAAGTGCCAAAATTGAAGTGCCCCGGCTTCATGTTGCTTGAGGGAGGACACCCTAAGTCGTGGTAGGATAACATGTGATTTCATCATAACAATGTTAAAAGTTATGGGTTTAAAAGCCCATTGGCCAATTGTTGTGAGTTGTAGTTTCACAGTAACAAAATTGACCCTTGTTTAAAACAAACACAAAATCAAAACATTGTGTTCTTGCTATCCTCTTTCCTGAATGTTAGATGACAACTAAAGGAACTGAATTTGGGAAAACAGAACCGGATACCTAAAAATAAATACAACTGCATGTTATGAGCCATTTTTCTGGTTAAAAAATAACTGGCAGGAGTTTTAAAAAAAGAACAGGGAAATGCACATTCCTGTTAATATTGCTGTTATGATCCAGTTACAAACAAAGAAATCTAATTGCTTTAAATCCTATTGCTTATCAATCTACCTTCTAGCAATACTATGGCCTACTCTACAATAACTAGCTGAGCGCTATGCTGAAACTAATCCCATACCAAATACCAGTGGGCCCCGGCAGTCTTTAATCTGCTGAATTTATTTACGATGAGGACACACACTTTGTTAACACACTGCAAACACAAGCGTCAGTATTGGTTTTTATAAGTCATAATTCTATATGTATAATATTGTATACCGTATATATACTTATGTATTATATTTACATATATATAATTTACCCTGATGTAACTGCATAAATGTTTTTGGAAACATTGAAACGAGACTTGATGCTGTATCCGGCGCGCACACACACGTTGTACACACACACGCACGCGCACAAACGTGTACACACACACAAAGCATGTGGAGCCTAAAGACCTCAGGTTGGGTTCTCAGTGGTAACGTGGGCAGAAGATACACGCTGGTAAGGCTACACACTACAGCTCCCAGCTGCTGTCTACACTGGTATTGACCTGGTATTACATGGTACATAACATGTTATTAGCGTGTAAACTGCTAAGTACTTGGTACCAAAAGGTGCCTAGTGGTGTTTTTTTACAAGTAATTGATAGGTTATTATTGTGTAATGAATATGTCATTTGTATGTAAATATCTAGTCATTTATTAAAGTGCTACCCAGGTACCCAAACCCCTCTCTCCCCGCTGTGCCACATCGTCAGAGCATCCCTCTCTTCATTGAGCTTAATAGGCAAGGTGAGCATGGAATGGACAGACAGACAGCCACGAGGCAGAGAGACAGACAGCCACGAGGCTGACAGACAGCCACTAGGAAGAGACTATAGGCCACACCTTCTTCATCGTAAAGGGTTCATCACCAGAAAAAAAAAGAAAGTGGGGGGTGGGGGGAAACAAAAGTGCAAACCTCTCTTCGGATGTCTCCCATCAAAAAAGAAATAAAACAATGCTGAATTATATTCATCTGAAATGCCACTAACCTCCCAAACTAGTTAGTCCAATATCTCTAACCCTTTCATCGCATGTTCTCTGCAAACTGTGACTGTGTGCCTTCTTCACACACGTTGGCAACTCAGAACCGTGAAGCACCCAGTTAGGCCTCACCTCATGGATTGCATCTCCAGATAAAGGAACTTTTTTTTATAGAGACTAATATCAAGGGCATCCCGCCTCCAGAGCCCTGATCTCTCCCATGTCACCTCTGTACTTCAAACAACATTTAGCGCCTGGTAATCGTAGCCTGTTTAGAACCCAGAGGCAGCGGGGCGCGGTGTTGGATAAGGGTCTGCTTGTGTATGTATGTGACGGTGTGAATGTGTGTAGGTGTGTGTGTGAGAGTGTAAACGCGTGTGTGTGTGTGTTACACGGCGAGGTCGTCAGGCCGGGCGCGAACGCTGCTGGTCTTGCTGGCCCTGCTCAGCCTACGGGTGTCCCCCGCCATGACAACGGGCGGCTCGTGCATCTCCACCCGGGTGACCATTACGTCGTCAAGCGGTGTCGGCGGTGTCGCCTCTTCCACCTCTTCCGGAAGCTGGTGCTCCTGGCTCCTTCTCGACTCCCCCAGGGGGAGGGTGGAGGAACGGGAGTCGGGTATTGGAGGGGCGGCGTCCGGGTGAAGGGACGACTGCTCCTGGTCAGGATAGGAGGAGGTGGGGGAAGAGGAGGAGGGTGAAGGAGAGGAGGGAGCAGGAGGGTAGAAGGAGGACTTGGCCGCGTCGAGAGTCTGCCGCTCCGCGGCCGTGTTGGCCCAGTTCTGCTCCACTGCCAGGTGCTGGTGGCTGCCGCCGCCCTCGCTGCCGTAGAAGGATGTGGGTGGAGCCTCCAGCAGGAAGTCTTCCTGGAACGGGTCCATCTTGAGCTCCGCCGGCACCTGCTGCTCGGATGAGGTAGCCATGGCGTTGGCCTGCTCGTTCGGCTGGTACACCACATTCACGCCGCCATACGTAGGCAGGCAGTTCAGGGCCGGGCGGGCAACCCCGTCTTGTATCATGTTGGACTCGACCGCCTCGTCTCTGGCCAGGGGGAGCGACATGCGGTCGGGGGCAAACTCGTTGGTGACCCCCTGCTTCACCTTCTTCCACCCCAGGTGGTATATCTCCAGCAGGTTGAGCAGCAGTGAGACGCAGGCCACCACCAGCATGAAGATGATGAAGATTGTCTTCTCGGTGGGACGGGAGATAAAGCAGTCCACTGTGTTGGGGCAGGGCCAGCGCCCACACTTATACAGGGGCCTGAGCTGGAATCCATACAGGAAGTACTGGCCCAGGATGAAGCCCACCTCAAACAACGTCTTGAAGATAATATTGAAGACGTACGTGCGCAGGAGAGCCCCCCGTATGCGGATTTTACCGTGCTCATCTCTGATTGGAGGCTTCTCCTTTTTCCCTCTACCTCCTCCTCTGCTTCCTCCTCCGTCGCCGTTCCTGTACAGCGGGTCCCTCTCCTCCAGGTGCCGGCTGGCCTTCCTCAGCTCTTCCTCCTTCTCGCGGCGCTTCTCCTCCATGCGGACGATGTGCAGCACGTGGCCCAGGTAGATGAGGGTGGGTGTGGACACGAAGATGATCTGCAGCACCCAGAAGCGGATGTGCGAGATGGGGAACGCTTCGTCGTAACACACGTTCTCGCAACCGGGCTGCTGGGTGTTGCAGGTGAAGTCAGACTGCTCGTCACCCCACACCTCCTCCGCAGCCGCCCCCAAGACGAGTATACGGAATATGAAGAGAACTGTCAACCAGACCTGGGGACACAGGGACACATCATCAGTACATAGGGGGCCTGAATAAGAAGCCACAGGTGTGATGGAACAAAAGGGGTATAAAGTACATCCAAATTCAAATGCATAAAACGCAACATCCACACTTCATTTTCAATTGAATAAATCGCGCTCATGTTTCAGCTGATCGGTCACCTTGCCAATCACGGTGGAGTGTTCTTGAGCGTTCTCCAGCAGCCGCCCCAGAAAGCTCCAGTCACCCATGCTTCACACGATTTCTAGCCTGGGGAGAGACAGCACAGCCTGGGGTGAGTAGCAACTGGGAGAGGCCTGGGTGGAGGAGAGGCTGGGGTCGATGAGCAGGGGCTAGTAGGTGTAAACTAGAGAGAACAGGGAGGGGAGAGGTGGGGACAGAACACAGAAACAGAGAGAGAGAGGGAGGGACAGCGCACATGCATGGATGAGTAACAACTGCCATGGGGAGATAATAGGGAAGGATGAGGGAAAATGACAGAGGGATGTGAGGAAAGAAGACAATAAAAATCAGAGTGTTCAGGGACAGATACCAAAACAAAAATGACGGGAGTGGGCCTCTGGTTTGAACCCATGAAATGAACAAACTCGCTGTTACATTACACACACGTGCACACTGACAGACACAGTGTGGGCACACACTATCACTCTGTGAAGTTACGTCACCCCTGCTCACACTCATAGACAATTTGTTTGGCACTGAAGGGGACAGTGGGTTGCAGTTACAATAAGGGGACATATCTTTTCTGTTCTTCAACGCGGCCACCCACTGAACATAGTTCAGAACAGAAACGGAGGCCTCTGTACAACAAGTTTCCTCTAGACACCGACCGACCCCCAGAGTAATTTGGGAGTAACAAAATGGTGTGATCTCGAGCTGCCAGACGAGATAGATTTTTATCTTCTACATTCCGCAATCACAGAACTGGAGACTGAGATTAGACGCTCAGATAAAGAATATCCTAAGAGCCGCCATTATGCTTTTTAAAGGCATATTAGAATCATCATCAGCAATTAAAGGAAATCTTTTCCCAACTTTGTCAGTTCTATCGTTCTGTACCCAGACCAATGCCCACAACAACTTCTGAACACATTGCAAGCCAGATGAAAACAGAACCAGATATCCGCAAACGCAAAATAACATTAAAATGCAATGAAAGACAATGGACTTACTAAAATGTTGTTGTATTGTGAGTGATAAATCCATCGACTAGTGCCTCAAAAGAAATACAGTACCTGGAAGCAGAAAGGAATACTTCTAGTTATGAAGGACATGATATAGTAATAAAAATACATTCATATAAATATGTTTACATGAGCCATTTGGACTATTCTTAACGTACAAGCAACTTACAACATACAGACTTCTCAGAGTGCAACAATAATCTTGAAAAAAGTTTCCCCACTTATATCAACTTCTATAAGCCAACCAGCCAAAAAAACATGATCATGTTTTCAATGTCCAAAGCCTTCATCACATTCCCCAAAAAAGTAAATTTCTCTGTTAAAGGAGTATATGTCAGGGTTTCTACTAGGCCAGACAATGTTGAACTGTAAGCCCTATGCATGTCACAGCACCGACAGACATATTTTAAGTTTGTTTTGAAAAACAGATTTTAATAAAGGAATATAGACTAATATCGATCTGTAGGCCTGTCTGTGTGTTGCTGGGCAAGCAAGTTCCAATGGTTGACCATCTGTGGCAGTCTGAATGAGTACATAATGAACGAATGCTGGGCTCATCAGAACATAGAACTGCTGATGAGGGGAAATATTTTCCCCTGGAATGACTCATATGCAACTACTGGGTCCTATCTCACCAATGCACAGATTCCAAAAACTGACCCCAAGCTGCATTATTTCCTGTCATGAACTGCAGTTTAAAATAAAGTTTAGCCAACTCTATAAACAAGGGCCTATTTTTCCCATGTTTTTACAATCAGGATGTTACTGTAAAATCTATAATGATCATAAGTATCAAAGTCTTTGACTTAGTGTATTTAGCCCATATTAGCTTAAATCATTGGAATTATACAGTTCAGTATTTATTGAAAGAAATGATTCCTTCGTTCGCTCATGCTTGCCCTAAGCTACTCATTAACACGCTATCATACTGGTGCAATATTCCTCTATGACAGTATGTGTCGAGCTCTACATTATGTGGATCCTTTTGAGGTTTTGGCTCGATGAAATACCGTCTGTCCCATCTGACAATAGAGAAGCTGCCAGATGCGCATTGTGCCCATTGGTACGGGCTATTGACAGATCAATGGCATTGTGTTCAATCAGCCCCACCGTTTGACGTTTTGACCAATGACCCAAGCTATTTGAAAAATAAACCATTTGCAACGGCAGATTTGCTAACAGAAGACCTATTTAAAAAGTAATTGTTTGAAAGATAGGCCGAGTGAACATCACTCGCATTGAACTTTTCATGCGTAAAAGTGTCTACTTTCCGTTCCCAAAAAAAAAAGGATAAGGACAGGGTGAATGGATATGCTAACCAAGCTTATGGCCACTTGAAGCAATTTCCAAAGTTCACTGAAGCTATCCATATTTTGAAAGGGTTGGAAAATGATATAGACCTTCTCAGGTAAAAAAGATCCCTCCCCTTCCCCCTTCCCTCCCACTTCCCAAATCCTCACAGCCCTGACAGCTTACCAATCTCCTTTGAAAGCGGCCGGCCATAAACTTTTTGTCCGGAAGCGTCGCGTTCTACGTTCTCTTCTTTTCTCCCCCGGGGGTTCGATGCCAGGTGTGTGCGAGAGGTAGAGAGCGAGCAAAAGACAGAGATAGAGAGAGAGAGAGAAAGAAAAAGAGAGCGCGAGGGGGAGAACAGCGAGGCTATTCTAAGGGTGCGTGTGGAACCTGGAGATGGGGTCCCGCAAAGCGCAGCGGCTGCGTCCAGTGCCCAGCCATCGCTGCTGTCACATTGTGTGACCATGCATGAGTGCACGCGTGAGTGGGGGGCGGATGGGGGGGGGGGGGGGGGGGGGCGCCCCCCCATACGTCACCCCGACTCAACCCTGCAACCCTGCTCTATGGGAGCGTCCCCTCTGTGAATGTCCAAACTTTCACACCAGGGCTACAATGTTGCCGTGTTGGGTCTCGACTCCCAGAGGGAAATTTAGGCCTTGACTAGTATTGAAGAACAGCACATTTGTTAAACTTTAGGACTAGATGTTCCTCTTTTATATCTCTTTTACATCTGAAAATGTGCACTTAATACACTGTGCCAACAGAAAGTCTACACCCCTTCAACTTTTTTGATATTTTGTTGTGATATTTTGCTTCAGCATTTCATACATTTAATTTTGTTACACTTATCTAGACATCATACGACACACCTTTATTAATATTTGAAAATGTCATTATACACAGTATTTACGTACTAAACAGTGCTATATAGCATGAAAGGTAAATATTATAAACACAAACATCTATGAAAACATTTCATTGATGTGGTGGGAGAATGCTCAGTAGGAAGGGATTTGTGACCATTCCTCCATACAAGAAATCTCCAGATCCTTCCTTCGTCTTTGCTTGTGGACTCTCATCCTCAGCTCACCTCAAGGTTTCCAAGGCCTTTGAAATCCAAATAGCCCCACACCATCACAGATCCACTCCAATACTGTACTTCACATCACAGTGATTGTTTTCTGAATTACCATGGACCCTTTTACGATAAACCCAACTCTGGTGTTTATCAACAAAAAGCTAAATTTAACCTTCCAAAAACCATGTTCCAATCAAATTTCAATGACATTTAATACATTCCAGGGGCTTATGTTGTGGTTTGGTGACACCAAATACTTTTTTCTGGCAAGCCTTCCAGATAACTTGGCATTGAGGTGGCGTCTAATTATAATTCTGGAGACTTGGTGAGCCGAAAATAATAAACATCTGTTATTCTCAAACTGTGATCCTTGAAAATTTCATGCCACTTGAAACATCTTTCTCACAGTTTGTGGTGGCAAAATACACATGCATCCACTCCCAGGCATGTTCATCACATTTCCATTTGTTTTCCATTTCTTAATTTTTGTCCTAATAGTAGCGATCAATATTTTCAGGAGAGTAGTTGTCTTTTTATAGCTATTGGTTGATTTGAAGGTCAACAACCTATTGTGTCGTATGTCATTTGTCTTTTGTCTGGCCTTTCCCTGGTTGATGGATGACAAAGGGAGGGAAGCCTGTGTGTTGCCTGAAATGTACACCTCAATAAAACAGGATGGCATGGATGACCATTTAGAGTTTCCAAAGACTCTCAAAATGTAAAATATACATAAATTAAATTATGTTCACAACATTTGTAGCGGGAGGCAATGATTGTGGCACTCACATGGTTTCAACATATTTCTAATGCTGTGAATAACCCCATGGAGCATGATCAAGACACAACAACATTTGAAAACTTAATCAAAAATTAACCAAATTGTTTATTCATTTAGTTTGTTAAATAAATACTTAATTTTTCTTCTCATATTTTGAATAGGCCTACAACGGGCGATTATTATAGTCATCTTTCTTTTCAGGCAGATTTTTCCAATCTGTTTAAACTGGAAGTTTCCACATTACAGGTGCTGAATACTTATGCAAAAAAAACTTCTTACAAATCTTTCTCTACAAAAAACTAATTTCACCTTACATTTATGGATTTGGAGTGTTAGTGTTTTAAAATAGAATAATAAACAGAACAACATTTCTATTTACCATTTGGGCAGGGTTTGCAATGTGCAGTATATACATATTGTAAATGTATGCTGCAATTCTAAACCAGGGCATTTTACCTGTTGTTGTCAAACGTATCTCATCAGGTCCTTGGATGTGTTTCCTCAGGCCCATTATAACAACCACAGTGATTGGAAAACCACTAAACACCCAACACCGCCCAACTAAAATGCTATATTTCTAAAACGTGTCATTTTTTTGAGTATATAAAATATTGGTTTTTATTTTGGGAGATTTCCAAATTCTCACAATGTTGGGGTGTGCTAAGCCTTCACTCATAGTACTGTGAAGGCTATAGTGTTGTTTCTTCATTGTTGTCTCTTCAACCTCATAATTCTACAAAAGCAATGCAAACTGTCTTTCTTTCTTCCTCTTTTTATCTCGTTCCTTTGCTTTTTCTGTATCTCAATCTTTCAGTCTGTGTGGCATGTAATGCATGTTTGTATGTATGTGTCTGTGTATGTGTATGTGTGTGTCCGTGTTTCTGTAGGCTTAAGCCTGTGTCCAGGCAAATTTGTAAATATTGGCCACTAGATGGCGAAGTGACCACATGTATGACTGAAGCAAGGTTCCAGAGATTAGTATTCTTTAGGGGCCGGTTTCGCAGACACAGATTAAGCCTAGTCTAGGACAAAAAAAAAAGTTTTATAAAAAAATCCATTGAGCTTGTTTTTTTTAGTCCTAGACTAGGTCTTAATCTGTGTCTGCAAAACCAACCCCAGATAAACCCCGAAGAACATATTTACAATGGGGTGTGTGCGTGCAGTATATAGAGCGTGTCCATTAAGCCCATGTCTGTAGCTCCCCAGTCTTCACAATGTCTTTCTTCAGGTGGACCCAGGTGAACAAGACAACAATACGTCCTCATTCTTCCTGTTCTGCTGCAGCATCTTTGTGTTTGAAGTTGAAGAACACTTTGCCCCCTTCCCTTCGCGTTTCCCCCCTTCACGCTTTGACGACAGGCTGCCAACGATGGCCTTGGCGATGAGATAGGCCAGTTCAGCCAGGTTGAGCGCCATGCAGATGCAGGAGGAGGAAGCCATGAAGACGGTGAAGACGGTTTTCTCTGTGGGGCGGGACACAAAGCAATCCACAAGGTTGGGACAGGGCCACTGATCACACTGGACCAACCTAGGCATCTGGAAGCCATCGTACAACACATAGAGAGCATACCTGAAGAATGAAGTGGACAAAGAAAAAATTAGGATCGGATGGTATTGTTCATGTGTTTCCGCACATGCTCTCCTGATTTAGATGGTTTGTTGGTGCTTTTAACACTCACAATGCTATCCCTCCCACTCTAAACCAACCTGGACTATCCCATACTATTTTGGTCTTGTTTGGAAAGAGAAGAGGAGGAAACAAGTTGTTTTATTGTTTCAATTCAGTCTTGAATTTCAAGGCAGGATTGTGATTGAGGCAGGATTCTACCTTATGTCCCTTTAAAGCAAATAAGCACTAAAACCCCAATTATTTCTCTCCCCTGCAAGAGGGGGGGGTCACTAAAATAGGTGTGGGATTAAAGACGGCCAACCCTTACAAACAGAGAGCGCCGGAACGCTGTTTAGCATGCGGTCCGTTACAACGTTTGAGCAACACTAAAGGAAGAACTAACCGTTTCTTTCGAAGAACCCAAACTAAACCTAAACGTAACCCAACCGCAACTGCACGGGGAAACCCTGCTCCGTCTCTCTGTCTACACCGTCTGCCTCCACAGCTGCCGTAAAGCATTTTGTACCACACCGTTGCCAAATGTCAGTTACAAAGCGTACATAAAGCCTCCCTCGAAAAGCAGACGGACGACCAGACTACAGGCGTACGTCCACCACAGCCGCCCAGCGATCGGCAGCCTCCGCCTCCTCAGGCCCTCCAGCTCGGCTTCCTGGGCAGCCCGGGCCCTGTCACTGCGACGGTCTCCCGCGACGGAACCCCGCAGTAGGACCTGCCGTTTGTCGGCGTGGTTACGGTAGGCCACGTACATGGCAACGAGGAGGGCGGGCGTCGAGACGAAGACGAGCTGCAGGCACCAGAGGCGGATGTGGGACATGGGAAAGAAGTGGTCGTAGCAAACGTTCTCGCAACCCGGCTGTAGGGTGTTGCAGACAAAGTCGCTCTGCTCGTCCCCCCACACGCTCTCAGCTGCCAGGACCAGCACAGAGACCCGGAAGATGAAGAGGACAGAGAGCCACACTTTCCCCAGGCTGGTGGAGTGGTGGTTCACACCAGCTAGCTGGGCGTAAAGGGTCCCCCAGGTCATCTCTCTTCCTCTGCTGGCCAAGAGCTCACGCCTCTACTCTGGGGAGGGACCAGAGGAGGTTGAGGGGCAGGGAGAACTTGGTTAAAGATGGGAGAGCTGGAGGGAAGGGAGACAAAGGAGGCCGAAGTCAAGACCCGCTGGATCTTCGCTGACCCCTAGGAACAAACCACGCACTCTACTGACAGTGAAGAAAGGTTGAAGGGCGGATAATTAAATAAAGAGGAAGGAGAATAGGAATGAAACGAGAAAGAAAAGAGAGACAGAGTGGTGGATAGAAAGATAAAGGGGGATAGTTAGAGACAGATAAAAAGAGAGAACTTGTGTACAGTATTCTGCTCAACTACAGCAGTGTCTATATTGTAATGACTATTGAACCAGTTCCTCTGTAATTCCATTAAAATTATTGATCTAATTGTTAAACTTCTTCTGTAATTTAGAAAACATTGTAGGTGTAATCCAATTAAGTAAGATCATCCAATGATCTAAGTTCATTGAGTAGATATAATCCATTATGGGTGTGAAATGCCCCTTTACTAAGAAATATATTTAATCACATAACAAAAATCTTTCAAGTGGAGACATTTATTGACATTTTAGTATTTATAATGTTACCCAAAACATACTTGAACATATGTACCCATGAACGTACATCCATATACATTATATTCCCCAAATGAGTCATTTTATGTCCGTAAGTAGACATTGATTCTGGGGGGAGTCTTACCCCATCTTGCTCTCCTGTTATAATCTCCACCCAATGACGTACTCTGCTTTAACATTTTATTTCTTGCTCTTTGGTGTTTTAGGTAGCTGTGTAAGCACTTTGTGACTGCTGGTGTGAAAGAGGGTTTTATAAAATACATTTGATTAATTGATTCATAATTCAAACAGGGATCTATTTGAATGTGAGACTTGAATCTTTGATTTTTAAGAGTGCTAATCCTCTAGATTAATAGTTCTTATTTAAATAGGTTTTCCAATCCAGTTAAATTAAAATATACTTGAAAAAGGGTTCTCCTGTAGTTGGTAGGAAAATGTAATAAATGAAATATGTAAACTGTGATAAAACCAGAAAATGTAACTACATATCATCCACAAGTGGAAACAGGTGTTTCCTTCAACATGGTTTGAGAACCCTCTGTCATAGGGGTTCAAATGCCTCTTAAATACAAAATATTAGAATGGGTCAAGTTACTCTGTTATTTCTATGCATTTCACAGGTAAATGCCACAATCCAAAACACTTCCATCATATTCCATCAAGAACACCTTTAAATGGCTCCTCTCACCTTCCTCTCTCCTGAGGTTTATGGGACTTCCATGTAAAAGCCCGGTTTCCTCTGCCTGATTCACTCGGCCATAGTGTGGTCAAACACGGGTCCAGGAGGAGACGGTCCAGGGCGAGACTCTGTGAAGTGATTTAACCGGTGAGACCCATGTGACGTCAACTTCTGGGCGTAGCTGGTTTCTGGAGCCGCAAGCTGTAGCTGCACGCTTGGAGTGAACCTTAAGGTGATGATACGTATGAGAAACCAAAGCCATGGATTTTGTCTGATTTGCA
Source organism: Esox lucius (assembly GCF_011004845.1). Taxonomy (NCBI): domain Eukaryota; kingdom Metazoa; phylum Chordata; class Actinopteri; order Esociformes; family Esocidae; genus Esox; species Esox lucius. The sequence goes on from NC_047590.1 coordinate 13,133,584, forward strand.
TCTTTCTCTGCTTCACTCAAATATATTTGTGTGTGTGTGTGTGTCTACGTGTTTGTGTGTGCTGAGGGAGGAGGAGTTCATTCAGTCAGTCTATCAAAAGAGGTTTTGTTTTCTTGTGGTTATAACTAAACAGCAAATCCCACACGAGAGATTATAGTTTTTTATGGTGTATTCATGAACAAACCCGGTCTCTCTTGTCTTGTGAACCATCTAGACTCCAGCACCCCACAAACACACCTGGAACTTGACCCCGCTCCAGCCCTAGTCCCACTGCACGGTGCGAGTTATACAGCAGGCACTTTCCCTTCACAGATCAAAACCAGCCACCCGTCTCAAACGTCGAGTGGTGAATCCCTTACCTTTCTGCCCGTTCCCCTTTCTGTTCCCTTCTCTCTTCATCCCTCTGTGCCAAGCTGCTCCCACTAGGTTGGGTTTCCCTAATCGCCCCCATCCTGCACCCTCTGGATAATAGCGGGGCACAGGGACACATAGTTGCCTACTATTTCCTGGTGGCAGAGTGGCTGATAGGTGGGTCCTTAGCCAAGGAAGGAGGGGGTTTCTGGGCCGGGCAGGGATGAGTTGAGGTGAAAGTGAGATCCAGTGCTGCATAACAAGAGACACGAGTGGTGATAACTGGTAATCTGACAATGTGCTCCTTTAGCAAAGTTATCGTGGCCGTATGTGTGAGTGTGTGTGAAGCAACCATGTCATGTACATGTAACCAGAGCTTGATAACTGTCTGATTACGTAACTCAGACCACGTCGGTCAAATCACGTTGGAATAATTACATCTAACAAATGTCCATGCACTACAAAAATGTTCCCTTGCGAGATGAGGTGGCTGTGCATTGTATACTTCCATGGCAAGTTTTTGTCTGTGCAAGAGACAGATCATTTATTGCTTTGCACTATCGGTGCAAATCAGTCTTTAGACACTAACACCAAAAAAGACAACCGGGTGCTGGAGTGCAGAACATTTCACCTCTGATTCTCTGCTTGCTTTATCCCATTCAGATGATTGCTCCAAATAATGGCTTACCAAAGTGGCAGATTGTAGAGATGTTTCGCTCTCATGTCTCCATCCACCAATTTCACTGTCAAGCATTTCTAATCTTGAAGGTCTTGAGCAGGGGTGTAGGTTTGAAATGTGAGGGGGACAAACACTAGCGTAGTGTGGTGATGCCGGGCTGGGGTGCAAGCTGTCCTTACATGTGATGGTCGGGTGTCCACATACTATTGGCCAAATGCTGTATGTGCCCTGATGGACCACATTGAATTGATTCTACTACACACAAAATATAGCCTTCAGCCATTTAATTTAATATTACTTTGTTTACATATTGTCTGTGATGTGTGCTCTTAGTGAAGAGCTACTACAGACCTCTGTATTTCAATGTGTAGCTATGAATGAGGAACAGAAGGGTTCAAATGAACAGACCAATGGATATTGAAAACTTTTTTGGAAAGGAAAGAAAAAGGTGCAGTGGTCTCTTAATGTCTTCCGGAGCTGTATATTTTGCAACTATCACTCATATATAACGTTAGCCTAACTACACCTTACCGCTTTTAGAAAAACACTCTGATAAGATAAATATCTACCCCATTCATACGTTACAGGAGGTAATTAGCTAGAGGTAATGTCAGCTAGGTTACCAAACTTTCATGAGGCATAGATCACAGTTGCTAGTTGCAACAGTAGCCTATACTCTGCTAAGGTAACCAGACCTATCCAGCAACTACCTCAAAGCAAAGTGCCTGCATGTGGTCCTAAAGCCAGTCTGATTCGAATTACACAATTGGTTACCGTACTGCCACAGCTTTTCTTATAAAGTTGAGGTTGAGATTTTCTTATAATAAGATTTGTGTTGATAAAAAGTGGGGGGCACAAAATGCCATTTTCAAAATGTGGGGGGGGGGCATGTCCCACTCATGTATAATGAAACCTACGCCCCTGGTCTTGAGGAAGTGAGGTACGCTTATTACAATCAAATAGCTCATCGCTATCATGTCACTGCCTTCTATGTTTCTGCAACTCTCCCCAACCACTAAGCTAAATAATAGCAGTCCACAATTGCAGTAATATGTATATCCTAATGTACCTTTCTGCGGGTAAGCAAATGGATAAAGGCTATTAGCTATAATAGTCTCCAACTGTCATATAGCGGAGGAGACCGCAATCAGCCACTCACACTCCGGCGAAAGACAATGAACAGAGACTTGCACACAGGCACAAAGGCACCTCCACCACCAGGACAGCGCACACTAAAAGGACCAAATTACCTTCAAAATCACCCTATAACATTTCTCAGGGACTGTGATGAGTCCATCTGTGCTCTGTCACACAACCCCGACTCCACTCCCGTTCCCCACTTCTCAAACCAGTCCCTTGGCGCTGAAACCAGACACAGGCAAAGTGGATACAGTAAATGTGTCTTATCTCCCCGAGGCAACAGGACTACAATGGTCCCACTGTGTCCACCTGAAGAGACTTTCCCCTGTACATTAGAACTGAACACACAAGATGGAGGGACTCAGGGAGAATGAGAAAATAAGATGGACAGAAAACAATCCCTTGTTAGAGAGGAACGAGGGAGTCCTTAATAGTAGTCAGGTTATTGGATGGAGGAAAACAGCAACACTTCTTTCAGATGCATACCAATGAATGGATATCAGTGTATTAGGAGGGCTCTAAAAAACACACTGTTGTGGGACTGAGACAGGGGATGGTGAGCGAGGGAGAAAGAGAACAAGAGTGAGACAAAGAGTGAGAGAAGGGCTTTGGTGAGAGAAAGAGTTTGTGTGTAAAACAGGAAGAATTGAGAACAAGTAAGAGGAAGAGAGAAAGAGAGAGAGGGGGAGAGAAAGAAAGCAAAAGAAAAAAGAAGAGAGAGAGAGTGCCGGATAGATTCTTTCAAGCTTATCCAGAATTCTGGTGCGGGTTGTGAGGGATGGTGTTGGCTTGGTCTGGGTAAAATGGATGTGATTGTTACTGGAGGTTTGGACCCTGGTCATCCAGCCAGCAGCAGAACAGAGAGGGCCAGTGTGAGGGGTCTTACTGCAGGAAGGAGACAGTGGGAGAGATGCTTTGCATGTGACCAAACAGCAGGTCTCAGTCGTGTAGGTGGGCAATTACGACTGATCTGAGACCAGTTAGTTGTGATAGATGAGGATGTAACATGCTTGATGTCCGTTACTTAAAACAAAGTTTGAATAGTTATCTGCTTCAGTTTTCAAGAATGGAAAGATGTTTTTGATGGAGTCAGTCTGATTAATTAATTTCAAGGCGAACAGTTTTATGAATCTTTATGTTTTCTTACTCCTGATCTGAGAACAGGGGTTAGAGTTGATTTATGACTGGACGGTTATGGTCCAAGAATACATACATTTGCACACACACACATATACACACACACACACACACACACACACACACACACACACACACACACACACACACACACACACACACACACACACACACACACAGAGTTACAGGTCAGAGGCTCAGACAAGGAAGTTTGAGCGCACGCACGTGCACTATTGACTGCTCTCTCTGCTTTGGGGACCTCTGTTTTGTATGGACATGCACACTCCTTCATTACAGGAAAATGATCTTGTCTAATATAAGATGTGATGACAAATACTTCATATACAGTATCATATAAGTGAGTACACCCCTCACATTTTTTTAATATTTGATTACATCTGTTCATGTGACAACACTGAATAAATGATCTTATTTTTAAAGTCCCTAGACTTCTCTCTCAGACTCTTAATTCTCTCTGGCTTCATTTAGACAGGCAGTGTAATTCTGATAGTTTTCACACTATTAGGTATTTTGATCATTTACATTAAACCTTTTAACAAACTATTCTTCAGAGCTGATCAGACTAATTTGTTAAATCCAAGTCATTATTCCAAAAGGCAAATTGCAATGGGAGTTGCTCATTGACTAAAGAATGTATGACCATACAAAATATATATTCCCTCCTAAATATTTGTTTATATGTTCAGAGACTATAAGCTCCCTAATGCAGCCCAATGTCACACCAAGAGACATAATGCCTACATCATACAGTAGAAATGTAATTGGAATTACGTTTTTGCAGTTTGCTGAAAAATATCATACATATTATGGTTTTGTCCATACAGTGTACTCTGTAAGAAAGTAAATCTCAAACACACCTCCAAGACGACAACTGCCTTGCTAAAGAAGCTGAGGGTAAAGGTGATGGACTGGCCAAGCATGTCTCCAGACCTCCAGAACCCTATTAAGCATTTGTGGGGCATCCTCAAACGGAAGGTGGAGGAACGCAAGGTCTCTAACATCCACCAGCTTCGTGATGTCGTCATGGAGGAGTGGAAGAGGACTCCAGTAGCAACCTGTGAAGCTCTGGTGAACTCCATGCCCAAGAGGGTTAAGACAGTGCTGGAAAATAATGGTGGCCACACAAAATATTGACACTTTGGCCCCTATTTGGACATTTTCACTTGGGTGTACTCACTTTTGTTGCCTGTGGTTTAGACAGTCATGGCTGTGTGTTGAGTTATTTTGAGGGGACAGCAAATTTACACTGTTATACAAGCTGTACACTCACTACTTTACATAGTAGCAAAGTGTCATTTCTTCAGTGTTATACCGTCCAAATAACTTGTATTTGACAAGATACATTTCAGACCTTTATCACGTGAATACGTGTCGATTATTTCATTTGTAAAATTTTAATTCCTTTTAATGCGGCATATTCCATTTATTTTAATATGTAGACTTATATGCATCCTCGAAAAATTGCTAATTGTGTTACGCCATCTGTTGACAGATGAATAGAGATACAACCATTAACTTGAAATGTTATCTTAAAATATATTTAATGGGCTTTCTAAGATGAAATGGTTGTAATGTAAAAAGTTTTTGTAAAATAAAACGAACTGTATTTTTTTTTGACATTTTATTAAACAATTGTTAATGTTAAACGTCATCATCGTGGTGCGTCATGAAGGCGGAAACGGAAACAACGATTTGGCTCCGTGTTTTGCACATTTTCTACAGGGACCAAAACGTTTTCATTCATTTAAATATTTGTTATAATGGCTTTGGAATCAAGAGTTACACAAGAAGAAATTCGAAAGGTCACAGAAAAGCCTATAGACCGGGAAAAGGTAGCTATAAGCACTTTATATTCGTTTCATTCACGTGGTTTATAAACCAGCAATATTAGCTGCAGTACGGTACTGTAACTAGCATCAAGTTACTGTGGTAGCTAGCTAGCTTACGAACTCAGTCGTTGTTAGAGACCTTGCGTTGAGCTGTGTAAGTTACTCCAACTGCAAACTAAACCCATATAGCTGTAAGTTTCATATTATTTTTACTGTCACATTTTCGTCGAGGTTAGACACGAAGCTACTTAACAAGCTGTCTAATTTTGTGTGTTTCTACAGACGTGCCCCCTTTTGCTGCGGGTATTTACGACAAACACTGGCAGGCATCACCGAGTCGATGAATTTGCCCGAGGACAAGTCCCTTCCAGTGAGCTTCAAATCTACACATGGTAAGAAAATATAATAGATATGATCGTTCTTGCATTCGTGTCATGTATATTATACGGGGTACCTTGGCAACAATTTATAGTATCGTTATGAAATAGCTGATGTGTTTTTCTGTTAAAGGATGGATGCCTCGCTGAAGGAGCTGACCAGCCTTGTGAAGGAGGTGTACCCTGAATCTCGGAAAAAAGGAACACACTTTGGCTTTGCCATTGTTTATCCCGACCCCCAAAGAAATGGTTACAGGTTAGTATTCTACACTGGAGCCCAATTATTAGAACTTTTCTTTAATTCATTAATGTAATGGCAGTCTTATCGCATATGCTAGCAACAGCTTTGTAGTTGAGTGTGGATGCATTGCTTTATCTGTTTAGATTCACATTGTGACAAAGAAGTCATTATGGGTGGATGGCTGTGATACATTGGGCGTTGTTTACATTGTCGAACATTGCTCAATAATGTATTAAATCCCTGTGTTTTGATGCTGTCCTTTCAAATCAAAAGCAAAATGGATGTCAATGTTCCAATTCCGGTCTGCGGCAGCAAACTTTCCTGGGCACTGCTCTGCAACTTAAACCTGCCCCATTATATCAGAACGGTCTATTGAAAACACTCTTGAGTGTTGCGGTTAACATACTGCGTGAAGTCACTGCTGGCTACAAGTGTTCTGCACATTTATTGTGAAATGTCTTATCATGGAATGTTACTGTACTTGCCAATTCTAACTATAATCGTGAGGCTGACACCACAACTCAGTTATATAATGGTGTCAGAACATCATGGACATGGTGGATTCTCTGGGATCAAAACATTAGAGGTAGTTGATGCTTGCTTTGCGCTTCATTAATTGTTCCTTTAATCAAGGCATGATGCTAAGTGGATTAGTTCAATTAGTTAAATATGTTCACCTTTTTAAAAGAAACAAATCATTGTTGATTATTGATTTTGTTGTGGAAGTAGGGTTGTCTCACCCCCGGTCTCTATGGTTACAGAGTGAAAGACATCGGCAACACCGTGTCAGGCAGGAAGGGGGAGAATGACTCCATGACGCTACAGTCACAGCGTTTCCAGATAGGGGACTACCTCGACATAGCCATCACACCGCCCAACAGAGCCCCGCCACAAAACCCGCGCATGGGAATGGGGAGGCCCTTCTGAACCCAGACACACACAACATTCAACCAAACAAGACAACCTCTAAACATACAAAAAGCCTTTTTGGAACACACTGACTTTGAGTCTTACTTTCACTCAGGAGACTGACTTTCCATAGCACCATCCTCCAGATTCTACTGCACCCATATGCATCATTTTTGTATTTTTTATCTTATAGGTGATATTTTTATCAGACAACGTATGGAACCCTTTTAAGATTGTCTCTCTGCGTGGATAATGTGTAATAAAGTAGCCTTTAACAAAATCTGTCGTTCTTTTCTACAGCAGTACCATGTATACAATAAGGGCATTTGAATGATACCTGATGTGGTTTTAGGTGCTGCAATGCTGTTATGCTTTCTCTAGGGGGCAGTATTAATAAACAAATACTGATAACCCAGTCTAGACCAACTCCCACTAACAGAGGCAACCGTCTGGGGACTTTTTTTCTCAACCCAGTTCATCCCTTTTCAAAGACATGACTTTGAAATTGTTTTTGTTTGTGTCCCTACTGTGCTCTTCCTTGTGGAGAGTGGAGTAATAAAGCTGTTAACAGTAATTACCAGACACCACATTTCTGTTTGGCCAGTATAATACGGAAGTAATGCCAGGCTGACAGGAACTTCACAGATGTGATGGATGCCTGTTGTCCAGCTGATCCAAATCCGTATGGGGAAGCCCTCTGCCGCCTGGCCCCAGTCCAGCTCTTCAAGCTGATGTTTCCTTTGGCAAATGCACCTACTGAACACATTAATATGGAAAAAGATGACTGAGCCAACAGAAAACACATCTGCTGACTGGGGACTCTTGTTTGAATTCTATGGATGACCCTAGCTTTAAGCATACCAAGTCTTCTCTGGTTGTTGCATTGGCTTTCCTGTGCCAATTTTTTGATGTATGTTGATGTCTGGATGAAAGAATGTGACAATGACTTCTAATCCAATAAGCCCCTGGCTGAGTTTTGTTTTTAAACCTTTTGCTCCTTTCTTCATTTAGAGGTCGGTTGATTGATCGCGCATCGCTACTAATGTTATCCGTCATTACTTCACATTACTTAGCCTAATGTTACTGTTATTTGGTGCAGCGGTCTGATGGACGCTCATGACACCAATGAGGACTTCATTAGACATGAAGATATGTCCAATTAAGTAAGAACCATGTGTGACATTAAAATCAGGCATATATGTGTTATTGATTTACTGCCTTTTGCCCTGAGGTGCATTAATGTGCGTTTTTCCTAATATCTTCTGCTGAGACATCTCAATTGTCCAGTTATCTACCAATGAATGTGCTACAATTTAATGCATATTTAATGAAGCATGTATTTATCTCAGTCTCTGTGGTTTTGATACGAATATCCAATTTAATTTCTCCAATGTTTTCTATACTGCAGCTGACAAATACAATTAAAACAATGACATGCTGACCAACAAATTACCCGCTGCCAGATAAACATTATTGTAATGCTTTTAGGTAAGGCTAATTCACAGCACTATTAATCTGTTGATTTACAGCCTCAAACGTTGTCATGTACGTTCAGTGGTTTAGTCACTGAGCTTTTTGAGTTTAAAATATTCTGGGATATCCTAATAGGTATTGTGTTTCTGAAATGAGATGTGACCTCACAGAGAATAACAAAACAGACCCATGCTTCAGAGAAAATGAGCTTTAATCCCAACTGACGTTTGAATCGGAGTAGCAAACCATTTTAGATCAAAGCAAATAACTGCTGCGGTATTCCACCTGGCTTACACACACGGAAGATCCAGACGAATAAATGGGAGGAGATGTAAAGACAAGCCCATTTCGAGTGTTTTCTCTGCCCGCTTTCACACTCTTCTGGTTCATTCATTCGACATGCAGCTGTCAGAGTGTGTGAAAAAAAAAAAAAACTTGTTTATTCTCTGAGAGCAATCACTGGGTCTATTTATAGTTGGCCCCCGACCGTGTGTGTGGCACTTGAGAAATTGGCAATTTAGGAGCGAGCGCACCAATGATTGCCGGACCGCTTCGGTAAGGCGCTCGATCTATCAGACTAGATCTAGAGACAGACACGGCGGCAACAGTAGGCAAGAGGGATCAGAAATGGGCAGGACATGAATTAATGAATGAACGAGGCAGCACTTGCACACATATCCCCTTGTTAAACAGATGAAAGGTTTTAATATCTGTGAATATTCTAAATTGAATTACAATTTCAGATAATACATTATGAAAT